>NC_047659.1:62189811-62339811 GCF_011762505.2 Arvicanthis niloticus
TCTTAGCCCTGATTTTAATGGAATTGCTTTAAATTTCTATTTAATTTGATGTTGGCCATTGGCTTGCTGTAATCATTTTTATTATGTTTAAGCCTGTTCCTTGTATCCAAGATCTCTCTAAGGCTTTTAAGATGAAGGGGTGCTCAATTTTGACAAAGGATTTTTCAGCAACTATGGAGATGATCATATAATTTTTGTATTTCAGTTAGTTTATATGATGGATTACATTGATGAATTTTCTTATATTTAATCATTTCTGAATCATTAATCATTAATATTTAATCATGGTATGAAGCATAAGTGGCCATGGCAGAAGAAGTTTTTGATGTGTTCCTGGATTTGGTTTGCTAGAATTTTGTTGAATATTTTTGCATCAATTTTCATAAGAGAAAATGGTATGAAATTCGCTTACTTTGTTGAGATTTGTGTAGTTTTAGTATCACAGTGATAGTGGCTTCATAGAATGATTTTGCCAGTGGTTTTTCTGTTTCCATTTTGTGGAATAATTTGAGACGTATTGGTATTAGTTCCTCTTTGAAGGTCTTGTAGAATTCTGCACTAAAACGATATGGTGCTGGGCATGTTTTATTTGTTTGTTTGGTTTTTGTTTTGTTTTGTTTTGCTTTGCTTTGCTTGGGAGACTTTTAATAGCTTCTATTTCTTTTTGGAAATTTTGGGCTTTTTAAATAGTTTACCTGATATTAATTTAACTTTGGTCAGTTAAGATTTTCCTATATTGTGGAATAAAGCCTTTTGAACTACTATCTAATGATTCTTTGAATTTCCTCATTGTCTGTGGTTATCCCTCCCTTTTCATTTCTGATTTTTAAAATTTGAATACTGTGAATACTGATCCTCTGTCTTTTGGTTAGTTTGGCTATTTTGTTGATTTTCTCAAAGAACCAGCTCTTGGTTTCACTGAATCTTTTTATTATTTTCTTTGTTTCTAATTGATTGATTTCAGCCCTGATTTAGATTATTTCCTGCCTTCTACTTTTCAGTGTTGCTTGCTTCTGTTTTTCTAGAGGTTTCAGATGCACTTTTAAATTATTGGTGTGAGAACTTTCTAATTTCTTTCTGAAGGCACATAGTGCCTTGAAATTTCCTCTTATCACTGCTTTTATTGAGTCTCATAGACTGAAAAACTTCTATAAAGCAAAGGGTAGTATCAATAGGACACATCAGCAACCTACAGATTGGGAAAAAGATCTTCACTAAACCGGTATGTAATAGAGGTCTAATAATCAAAATATACAAAGAACTCAAGAAATTAGACTCCAAAAAACCCCAAATAACCCAATTAAAAAGTGGAGTACAGAGCTAAACACAATTCTCAACAGAGTAATCTTGAATGGCTGAGAAGCACCTAAAAAATAGTCTAACATCCTTAGTCCTGAGGGAAATGCAAATCAAAATGAGCCTGAGATTCCATCTTAAACCAGTCAGAATGGCTAAGATCAAAAACTCAGGTGACATAAGATGCTCTTGAGGATGTGGATAAAGAGGAACTTTCCTTTATTGCTGGTAAGATTGCAAACTTGTACAATCACTCTGGAAATTAATCTTGTGGTTCCTCAAAAAATTGGAAATAGTTCTATCTGAAGATCCAGCTGTACCACTCCTAGACATATATGCAAAAGATGCTCCAGCATATAACAAGGACACATGCTCCACTATGTTCATAGTAGCCTTATTTGTAACAGCCAGAAGCTGAAAACAACCCAAATGATCCTGAACAGAAGAATGGAAGAAGAAAATTATGTGAGTCTCGGGGAACATAGTATGTACCATTTATAAAATCCAGCCACCAGAAAGACACACAGCTGATGAGACTATACAGCAATGTAGAGGATTGCAAACTCTCACAAAGTAGACAGAAACCATTGCTGCCAACATGAATATTTCCATTACATTAAAAATGCAGTTACAAGAAAATTTCCAGATGCAGTTTTAGAAAGAAATGTCCCTGTCTAACACCACCAAGCTTTCCAAGAGTTTCTGTGTAGCTACATAGGAATACAAGAAGCTAGAAGGACACATGGCCAGCATAGAAATCTGTAGTCTGAAAAATGTCAAGAAGCTGGAGTAATATGAGAGATATGCAAAATACCTTTTCTTGGCTTATAGAATTATTATAAGTATCAAAGGGTTTATTTTAAATGACAAATTACCACATAAATTTTATATTTTGTATTTTAATTTAAATTTTATTTTTAATTTGAATTTTATATTTTATTGCTATCATAAATTACAGAATTAAGTTATTTTGAATTCAAAACTAAATTTACAGACACCATTCAGTAAGAACTATAGTAGGCAAATGAGCTCTGTGGAGATGATCTACCATCCCTCTCAGCTGTGAAAAATAAGCTCTGGTGTAAAATGACACCAGGGACTTCTTGATACTGATGTGCTCTCTCATATTTGTCATTACTATACTCCTCATTAATTTGGCTTGGTGTGAGTGAACAGGAAGAGATCCTCACTGCCTATAACTTAGTGTGATTATACTTTCTAGGTCATAGCTCACCCTGTCTCGAGTTTTTTGCAGATCAATATGAATGTGAAAGCTATTTAGATCAATTAATAATATTATGTAATTTCTGAACTGGATCAATAAGAACCCAAAAGCTATTTAGATCAATTAATAATATTATGTAATTTCTGAACTGATTTAAGTAGTTTTAAGAAGTTAGATTGATTGAAATAGTGTTTGGAAATTAGATTAACTATCAGATATAAAGTTAGGAAATTAGGATAGTTGATAGAAAATTTTAAGTTAGAATCCATAATAAACTGTACCGCTTAGGGATAAAATGGCGAACACTGCTTGAATTAGAGAAAAGAGTACAGTGAGCATTCATATATTACAAGCATGTTATTGTAGAGGCAAAAACAGACTTGGGATAAGTTAATGATCAATAAAGCATATACTCAAGGTTGGGCCTGAGTTCTTTGATCTTGTGATCTAGTAATGAGGTAACAGATTTTCTGTGTGTAGCAGGAAATAATAATAACAGCAAATAATTCTATTTTGCATATAAGAACAAAAACCACATGGTTAGCCAGCCTACCTTATAAAAATTTAAAAAATGATACCTACAGTAAATGACAAGCTCCTTAGTACAGGTTTCTGTCAATCAAGACAAATAGAGAAACTTACACTATATCCTTAGCCTGTTTAAACTTTTTAAATCAATGACCTAAAGTTTACTGCTTTGAGGTCACAATAAAATTTTTGAAAGAAAGATAGATGAAAATTGTTTAGTTAGATATGTTTCATATAATAAATATATAATCAATATCCTATTGTAATTACCTCTTGTGTAACCATTTTAATCTGTTTTTGAAGACTATTTTTGTGGTGACTATTTTTGGAAAAAGCATAATTTGTGGCTATGACATAATTTTTTCCCCTAAATTATGAGAAGAAATAAATTTGTAGAGCTTATCTTTGCTTAAACTATTCAATGCGTGTAAGAGTGTTTGATTTTCACCCTTTTTCTTCCCTAACCTCTGGCTCCCCTAAGAATTAACCTCTATTGGTGGTGTCTGAATGGACTCATCAGAGGCTCTCAACATTGGTCCCAATCACCTGTCTGCTTTGGTTTACCCAGTAATGTCAAAGCTGGTCTTTGGCATTAGATGTTTTAAAATATTTTAATGCATGTCTAGTTACTAATATTTGAAATTTGGATAGACTCTCTCCTATGAGATATTTATATAGATCACCCCATTAGGAAGAACAACAATATCAACTAATCAGACTTCCCTCCCACCCCCACCCTCACCCCCCGCTGGAGCTCCCAGGGACTAAACCACACAGTGAAGAGTACACTTGGAAGGACCCATGGCTCCAGCTGCATATGTAGCAGAAGATTGCTTTATCTGGCATTAATGAGAGAAGAAAAGCCTTGGTCTTGTGACAACTTGACTCCCCAGAATAGATGGATTTTAGGGTGGTCAGGCTGAAGTGGGTGGGTGGGAGAACACCCTGATAGAGGCATGGGGAGGGAGGATAAGATAGAGGGTTTGTGGAGGGGAGACCAGGAACTGGGACAACATTTGAAATGTAAGTAAATAAAATAATCAATCTTAAAAAATGATTGTCAAGAACCCAAACAAGCAAGAATTTACTGAAAGGCAATCTTTAGCATAGGAAGAACATATTCTAATTGCTGTGGTTAAGTAATTCCTATATACCCATGACTAGTCAGTCATGATGGTTCCATATACATGAAGCCAGTACTAGGAAATATATATGTGGGATCTCAAGTGTTTCATTCAAGGGGAATTCCGCATACAGTTCATATTTGTGGACTCACACACTCCGCTGATGATAGTTCAAGTTGTTTAATTTTTCCACAGATTTTTTGGCAATGTTTATTATAACTAAAATTGTAACTTTTTAAAATTTACTTTAAATCACATTGTAAAAAAGAAGAAGAAATATGGGATAAAAGTGTTCAAGGTATATTTTATACATGTGTAAAATTTTCAAAAACTAAATGAAATATTTTATAAATAAAACAAAGTATAATGGATATTATAATGGCAACTACTACATAATCAAATGCTTATCATGATGTGTTTTATACTCAATTATTTTGAAAAAAGTAATGAAAATCATGTACAAATTAAATGTAAATCATTTTAATATAAATACATAATTATAACTTGTATACTATATATTCATAAGTATAAATATATAGGTCTGCAAAACCATGAACAAGAACCAGACATAAGTCACAATAATAAGCATATTACCTATAAAAATTTACATATATGCACACATATAGCTATATTTATAGGTATATATATGTTCATGAATGTATAATGATATAGATATGTATGTGTATGTATACACATAGGTGTATTATATGTGTGTTGAGTGTATATTTGTGTGTGAGTCTGTGTATGTGTGTGTATGTGTGTGTGTTGGAGAGGGCTATTGAAAATCTTTAGAGTGTTTGATGTCTGAAGATGTCTAAGAAATTAATTTCAGAGAGTCAGTTGACCTTGAATGTCTGGCAATCATTTTTGCAGAGGAAAAATAGGAGTGTGAGAAGAGAGATGAGATTAGTGGAGAATGGGTGATAATTAGGGAATAGGAATTGAAAGGTAAGAATGTGTACTAACAATGGAAGGGTCAGTCTGATGAGGGTTAGGATGTGTCCTAATAATGGAGGGGTCAGTTTGATGAGGATAAGGAGGGATGAGTGGAATCTAAGCAGTAGCTTAGAGTGGAGAAGAGAAATCTGAAAATAAAAAATACCATGAAATTATTTTGGCCCCGTAAGTGACTTTTACAGTCCTTTCTGACTTACTTATACTTTGATATAATGAGCATTTGTTCATAGCCTCTGCATCAGTTTTTGGATCCAGGTTCTTGCACTTTGTGAGTTCCTTTTTGACTCCTTTCAATGATGGAGTAAGATCTGAAATTGTAAGTCAAATAAAACCTTTCCTCTTTAACATTTAGTGTTTTATCACAGGTACAGCTTTGAGAATAAATTGTAAAAATAAAATTTTAGGTCTCAACATGAAACATTCTTAGGTTCAGAGTTTCAATTTACATTCAAGTGTTAGCTGCCCCTGGGGTGCATCCCAGGGACTTGAACTAACATTTCAAAAGAACAAAGGACCCAAGATAGAGGCAATAAAACACCTGGGTAAACAGTCACTTAAAAGAATTCTCCTGGAGCAAGATACAGACATAAATTGGGAGTGTGATACAGATGTAAATAGGGTCAGAAACTGGGAAAGAAACCAAGCTTGAGAATGGATGTTAAAATTGGCCTTTGTAGTTATTAAGAGGTAAAACTTCATTTATGAGCCTTGTGAATATTGGTATATAAATGGCCTCAGCTCTGATTCAACACTCTCTTTTGCCTGCATACAAGAGAGTCCTGGTGCACCATTATCAATAAACCTCATGTTATTACAACAAGTCCTGCCTCTGAGTTCTCTGTGGGAGTGCATCCCTTGGTTTTGGATACTTAGAGTCCTACATAGCAACTTTAACCAAAAACTATCATTTGCCAATCTATCATCTATCTAGTATATATTTCACATCTATTACTCTGTTGTCTTTCTATCTCAGATGAGCTGACCTAAAATCTTTTAATGTACAATTTACTAAAATGTAATTGAAAATCTCTAATCAAGAATCTCTCTGTTCCCTGAGGAGCCTTCTATCCCAGGGTGGACCTCCATTCTCCCACTTTCTCTCTTCCACCTTCATCAGATTCCCGGATTATGCAGGTAGCTTTCCTTCTTCCATGCATCTTCCCTTCTCCCTGAGCCCTGTGTATCCAGCCATGCTTCCCTGGGCAGCATGCTATCCCAGGGAGACCTCCATTCTTTTGCATCCTATTCTCTCATCTCCATCACTTCTGGGCCATACAGGTAAGTTTCCCATCCCCTACCCATCTTCCCTTCTCTCTGAGCCCTGTGGCCAAGCCAAGAAGCCCTGAATAGCCTGCTATCACAGGGGAACCTCTATTCTGCTACCACCTCTCCTTTTCTTTCATCACACTCATGAGCCATAAAGGCAAGCTTCCCTTCCCCACCATCTTCCCTGCTCTCTGCACTCTCTGGGCTTAGGCAAGTTGCCCTGAGCAGTTTTCTAGCCCAGGGAGACCTCGTTCTCATGTTACTTCTTCTCCTACTTTCATCAAACCAGAGGCTCCAGAATCATACAAGCCTGTAAGCCCAGAAACATACAGCCTAAGGATACCCCTCATGCCTGCCACACCAGGACAATCAATGATCATCCCTCTCCCAATACCTACTATAACAAGAACATCAAGGGAATAAAACCTTCCAGATTTCTGTTTTGTTTTTTCATTGTTTTCTTTTTCCCAATCTGCTTTTATACCATTTAATTACAAGGTCAGTTGTAAGTTGAGGAACTAGCAATACAATAGATGCAATTAGTCAAGGAACAAGCAAGAAAATAAACACAAATAGTCAAAGAATAAGCAAGGCAGTAAACAAAGTCTCATGATCACTCCCATGATCACTGTTTCAAAGGGCTTGTCAGGATGACCAAACTATCTGAGCCCACTTCCCTTTCCTTGCCCAAAGTCATTTTCATGCTTGAAGCCTTCTTTGTTCTAGCCTAAGATTTAGATTCCTGCCTGAAATTACTTCTTTGTTCTATCCTAACATCAGATGCCTGCCAAGTAGCTCATTTCTTTGTCCTTGACCCAAATGTCAGATTCTTGCCAAGCAGCCCATTTCCTTGTCTTTAGAAAATGTCAGATTCTTGCCAAGCAGTTCCAAAAGCTCTTCACATCTCCCCACTTTTTTAAATTTAATAAACAAGACTGAGCCTGTCTTAGGTCATTCTGACAAGAATGCCTTCCTTACCTGTGATGAAATTTGCATTATCCAAAGCAATGCACTTTTGTCTTAGATTGATAAGGCTTTGTTCAGAATCTTACCCATCCTTGGCTTGCCAGCCTGTTAAATTAATAACTCTGTCTGGGGGTCCATTTTCGCTTTCAAGCCACATACTTTGGTTGCCAACAGGTTGATGTTGTTAAAGACAAGCTTTAACATGATGGGCAGCAATAAAAGTATTCCCAAGACAAAAAGGGTTAGCATGATCAAGCTATATATGTCATAACTTTGAGATTTCTAAAGACCCTCAAAAAAGCACAATCAACAGAAGAAGCCAGGGCAATATGACACCTCTAAAGTATATCAAACACATACAGGAATCCCTGGTTATCTAACACAATGGAAACACAAGGTAATGACTTTAAATCTAATCTTCTAAACATGATAGAGACTTAAACATGAAATAAAAAAGTCTGTAAGAAAATACAGGAAAATACAATTAAACAGTTGAAGGAAATAAACCTGTAAAAGATCAAAAATTGGAAATAAAAGCAATAAAGTAAACAAAAACTGAGAAAATATTCATAATGGAAAAACTAAGAAAGAAAATAGGAACAGATACAAACATTACCAATAGAATACAAGAGATAGAAGAAAGAATATCATGTGTAGAATAGAAAATAAAAGAAATTGATACATAAGTCAAAGAAAATGTTAAACCTATAAAATTTATGACACAAAACATCCAAAAAACTTGGAATACCATGAAAAGGCCTAACCTAAAAATAATGAGAATAGTAGAAGGTAGAGTCTCAGCTCCAAGGCCCAGAAAATATTCTCAATGAAATTATAGAAGAAAACTTTCATAACCTAAAGAAAGAGATGCCTAAAATAATATGAGAAGCTTTTAGAGTACCAATTATACTGTGCCACAAATGAAAATCCTCCTGCCACATAGTAATCAAAACATAAAATCTACAGAACAACAAAAAAAGAATATTAAATAGAACAGGGGAAAAAGACAGGTAACAAACAAAGGCAGAGCCTTTAGAATTACATCCAACTTCTCAACAGGGAATATAAAATCTAGAAGGTCCTAGGCAGATATCTTGCAACCTCTAAAAAATCACAGGTGCCAACCTAGACTACTATACCCAGCAGAACTCTCAATAACCATAGAGGTAGCAAACAAGATATTTTAAGACTAATTCAAATTCAAACAATATTAATCCACAAATTCAGCTCTACAGAAAAAGTGGAAAGAAAACTCCAATGTAATGACGATAACTACATCCATGAAAACACAGAATTTTAGTAATTCTATACCAGCAAAGGTATGAGGAAAGGTACCAACCCACCCACAAAACTTTCAATACCAAATTTATCCTATATACAAGAAATGCAGGCATGGGGATAGAACAGAGACTTAGGGATTAACCTGCCCAAAACTGGCCCAACTTGAGACCCATCTGAATGGACAAACACCAATCCCTAATACTATTAAAGGTACTCTGTTATATTTGCAGACAGAAGCATGTTGTCCTCTGAGAGACTCCACCCAGCAGCTTCCTCAGACAGATACAGATAGCCAAAAAGTAGATGGAGCTTCCAAAATATTATGGAAAAATAGGAGGGTGAATTATGGGTCCCGAAGGGGATAAGAACTTTAGAGGAAGACCAACAGAAGCAACTATCATGGAACTTCGGGGTTCTCAGAGTCTGAACCACTAACCAAAGAACATACTTGGACAGAACCTAGGCCTCCCAGAACATATGTGGTAGATTGGCAGCTTGGTCTCCACATGTGTACTGAAAAACTGGGACAGGGGCTATCATAAAAGTCATTGGCTATATGTGGAATATGTTCTTCTAGCTGGGCTGCCTTATCTGGCCTCAATGGGAGAAGAAGAACCTACTCTCATAGATAGTTGATGTGCCAGGGTCGGGGCTACCCAGGGATCCCACCTGCTTAAAGGAGGAGTGGGGAGAAGGGAAGTATTTTGGTAATGGGTGACTAGGAGGAGGGCAATGAACAGGATGTAAAATGAGTAAATAAAAAAATAATAAAAATAAATTAAAAAGGAAAAATTCTAATAAATAAAATAATAATACTTGTGCAAAATATCAATAAAAACCAAAAGATAATATATGTATCAATAGACATTGATGAAAATTTCAAAGTAGCCTACCTAAAAATCTCATAAGAGATATTTCATTCAACTTTCATGTATTAGTAGCCAGACATGCATTAAAATATTTTAAAATATTTAAAGACAAAGACCAACTTTGACACCACAGGGTAAACTGAGGCAGGTAGGTGATGGTGGTAAGTGCTGAGAGCCACTGAGGAGTCAGTTCAGATACAAACATGGGATGAAGTCTATGGCAGCCAGAGGATACAGAAAGGTGGGAAATCAAAGTTTCACAAGTAGAAATAAAGGCAAACACCAGGGATTCATTTCTTTGCTTAACTCCAAAGACAAAGTTTTTTTCTAATAAAAAAATATTACTTCAGAGCCACAAGTTACACATTTTCCAAAGAAAGTGAAAAAAAACACATTCTTCAAAAGCAGATTTAATATCATTATACAAAAAGAATTTACAACAGGATATTGATTACATATTTCTTATATGAAATATATCTAACTAAAAAATTGTCATCTTTCTTTTCAAAGGTGTGTTGCCACCTCAAGCAGTAATTTTTTATGTCATTCATTTACAAAGTTTAAGCAGGCACAGTATACAGTAGTAAGTTTCTCTATATGCTTGGTTGCCACAAACCTGTACTTACTAAAGATCAGATAATCTATCTTATGTCTTATCTATAAAGTTTTGATCAGGAAAGATGGCCGATCATCTGTTTTCTGTTCTTATACTCATAATAGAATTATTTATTCATTATTATAACATTATTTTTTCCTGTTTCACATTGCAATCCTGTGACCTCATCACTAGATAACAAGAAGAAGGAACTCAAGCCCAACCTAGATTATATGCTTCTTTGATCATTAAATTTTCCCAAGCCTATTCTTCTTGCTTCTACAATTACATGCCTATAATACATAAATGTTCATTGTACTCTTTTCTCTAACCCAAACAGCTTTGGGCATTTTATCAGAAAAAGGTATATGTTACTTTTTCTTTAACTTAAAGCTATCAACTTTCCTAATTTTCTAACTTTATATTTTCTATCAATTATATAAAGTTCCAGAATTATTTAAATCAAGCTAACTCCTGAAAACTACTTAAATCAATTCAGAAATTTCATAAAATCACTATTTCATCTGAACAACAACTCAAGAACTTCCATCTACATGTTAATCTAAAAGAAACTTGCCCAACAGAGTGAGCTAATACCTAGGAAGTAATCACACTAACTTATAGGCATTGAGAATTTCTTCCTGCCCACTCACACCAAGCCAAATTAATGAGGAGTATGCCAATGACAAATATGAGAAAACACATCAGTATCAAAAAGTATCTGAAGTAATTTTACACCAGAGCTTACCCTTCACAACTGAGCAGGACAGTTGTCCATCTCCACTGACTTCAGTTGGCCATTCTAACTCTTCCTGTATGGTGTCTGTCAATTTAAACTTAAAAAAATCATTTAATTCTCTAATTTACCATAACAATGAAATGTAAAATCCATTTATATTGATATTTATGTGGTAAATTTGTAATTTATCACAAAGTTTTTTGTCCATATTATAATTCTAAAAGCCAAGAAAAGTTATTTTGCATATCGATTATCTTCTAGCTTCAGCTTGAAAAAAATGTGTCATAAATTTAAGTTTCAGTTCAACATTAGAAACGCAACACAGTTGGACTGTACATAATATTGTGCAGACTATAGATTTCTATGCTAGTGGTACTAGTAGTTTTACATATTCCTTATTCTCCTATAGTTTCTGCTTTAAAAAATAGAGCAATATATTAAAATTTTTTAATTCAGCAAGTCCAGTGCCAAACAGTCACGTCAGACAAGAACTCATACATATAAGTAACAGCATGCAAACTCAAAAGGATATATTTAGGAATGTGTATGTATAAGTATACTATACATACACATATACTAGTATACATATACTATGGTACATACAAAAATAGTTTAAAAAGTTGTAAATTTGGGGAATAGTGGATAATCATATTTGGTAGGATATTGAAGAGAGAAAAAAGAATGGAAAATTATTGTAATTGAATTATCTCCAAATAAAAAAATGAAAATTAATGGTTGGAACTCAAAAATATATATTTGAAATGGTCTTAATTTATTTGTACATGGTTTTCATATTCCATCTGGAAGACCCAACAAGTAGCTGAAAGAGTCAGATGCAGATATTTGCACGCAACCAATGAACAGAAGCTGCTGACCCTTGTGCTCGAATTAGGGAATAACTGGAAGAAGCTAAGGAGGAGGGCGACACTGTAGTAGGACCAGCAATCTCAATTAACCTGGACCCTTGAGATCTCTCAAACCCTGGATCACCACACAGGCAGCATACATACACTAGCTGACATGAGGCCCCCAACATATATACAGTAGAGGAATGACAGGTGTGGACTCAAGTCATTAAAGAATGCCTGCTCTGAGCCTGTATGGAATATTTTCTTGATTTTCTCTAGAGGTAGTCCCCAGAGATATCAGGTAAACATAAAATCTTTTCTCTTCATCCTGTTTTCAATTCACAGAGCACCAGAAGTATGCTGACTCTCTCTGTAACAAGTGAGTTTATTCAGATTTTTGTTGCTACTGTGAAAATGTTCTTTTCTGACATTGTAACTAAGATACACTTTGATTTTTTATTCTATGTTAAATCCTTAACTCAGAGACAATAGTATTCAGGGGCAAAGTAAATACACATAGAAAATCTCTCAGTCATTGGCAGTAACTATCAAAGAATGCATTATACATTTTCAGAGTATGACTATGCCTAAGGCCCAGTGATATTACAAAACAAAATATGGCCAATGGCACTGTTTACATCTTTTCTCTTGGATTTCTCTAATCTTTTATTCTTGAAATAAAAGACTCTCAACTGTTTTATTTGTGCAAATAACAAAACTAAAATGGCATTTTGTATTGCTCTTTAAGAATATTTGATATTTCTTACATATTTTTGTATTAAACAGGAGAGTCTTCAGCTTCAGCTGTCTACTAATAGGCATTATGGTACCAATGGAAAGCAATGTGAGTGTGGAAGTTATCTTTGTCTTGTTGGGCTTCACAGACTACCCTGACCTTCAGATCCCCCTTTTCCTAATCTTTCTCTTCATGTACATTATCACTGTACTGGGAAACCTTGGGATGATAGCGCTCATCAATATCAACCCCAAGTTCCACACTCCCATGTACTTCTTCCTCAGCCACCTTTCATTTGTTGACTTCTGCTACCCAACCATCATCATGCCCAAGCTGCTTGAAAACTTGGTCCAGGCTGATAAAACTATCCTTTATTTCAGCTGCATGCTGCAGTACTTCCTGTCCTGTGTGGCTCTGGTGGCTGAGTCTTACTTGCTAGCAGTTATGGCCTATGATCGCTTCGTGGCCATCTGTAATCCCTTGCTGTATACCGTGGCCATGTCACAGAGGCTATGCATCCTGCTTGTGACTGGGTCCTATATCTGGAGCACCTTTGCCACCTTGATTCTCCTGTGCTATGCTCTGCAGCTAAAGTTTTCAAGATTTAATGTGATCAACCACTTCTTCTGTGAATATACTGCCCTCATTGCTGTCTCTAGTTCTGATATACACATCCCCAGCCTGCTACTCTTTTGTTTTGCAACCTTCAATGAAGTGAGTACACTCCTGATCATTCTCACTTCTTATGTGTTCATTTTCATGACGGTATTAAAAATCAAATCTGCTAGTGGACGTCGCAAAGCCTTCCATACCTGTGCCTCCCACCTGACTGCCATCACCATTTTTCACGGAACCATACTTTCCCTATACTGTGTACCTAACTCTAAAAACTCTAGGAATGCAGTCAAAGTGGCCTCTGTCTTTTATGCAGTTGTCAATCCCTTGCTTAACCCTCTTATCTACAGCTTGAGAAACAAGGATGTGAAGGAGGTTTTCCAGAAATTAGTGACCATATCAATGAAGTGCCCACTTCAGTGAACCATCTTACACTATGTACAATCCAAATATAAAATTAAAACAATGGCTGTTTCTGTCTACTATGATATATTTGCTTTAATTCTACTGATTGTTATGATGCATAGGTTAAAAACTTCAATGCAGAAAATAAAGACAAATAGGCTTACTATTTAGAGGAAATAGAAAACATTTTGGTTCACAATATTTATTTCATATCTATTATTATTATTATTATTATTAGTAGTAGTAGTAGTATTAATCACAATCACAATAAGACACTAGTAAGTATATCAGGATATATTTCATAATGTAATTTCTTTGGAAAGAATGATAATAACTAACACAGAAATGTAGAAATCTTGTTTGGTTGTGTTATAAGCAGGACATTAAACATCAGTGCTCCTGACACTAATCTTCAGAAAACTTTTGTCACTGTTATTATAGGTTTGTCATTAAATTACATTATTAAAGCAAAAGGGAGTATCTTTACATCATATATTTATTTTATTCTTCATGTTCTACAAAAAGTGTGTATAAAGTACACTGAATTATATAATCACCTTTTATTGAGAGGCTTGCATCAAAACAATAACTACATGTCTTTGGTAGAAAATGACACAAATATCTAAAGAAATGGTGTAGAATTAGCTGTCATGATTTAAAATTAAAAGTTTAATCTACAAATTAATTATCTACTTCCTTCTATATGAAGCAATTATTAGACAGTGAGTGATAGATATCACTGACACTAATTCTGTATTTCAGAAAGGAAAATGTTTGAATGATTTTATTTCTAAGATAGCACTTGGATATTATTGGGCTAAAGTTTCATTTCTACAATAACTTTCTATCGAAATACTTAGAAGCATCATTTATAGTAATTTATACAAAGAAGAAACAATTACTCAGAAATATTTGCAGATCATATTTTGTTTTTATGTTTCATTCTTTATATGAATGAGTGAATGAACTTAAATACCTGGTAGTAAAAATTCCATGAATTAAAATAAATTTGCATGATAAGAAAATATTACATGAGTTAACATAAACTATAAAATATCTATTTTAAAATACCAGTTTGGAAGAAATAGTCATATGAGGAAAATATCATATAATAATTTATTTTCCAAGACTAAGTGCTAAAGTTTAATCTTTAAATTCCATGAAAAGAACATTAACAGATTAATAAAAAAGGACTAAACACTGAGAAAATTTCATTAGCATGTAAACATTGATATAAGATATACTTAGGTTTTATGTACAATAGCCATTCTAAAGTAGGTGTTTCTCATCATAAAGATGGAATAAAAGAAACCATTTATGTGTTACCATTTCTTTTCTGTAAGAATAGTTGGAAATCAAAATTTAATGACACAGCTATGGAGGCTTGAACACAAATAACCCTAATAGTGCCCTGTGTTTGACTCCTCGGTCCCCAGTTGCTAGAACTGTTTGTGAAGGTTTAGGAACTGGGGTCTTGCTGGAGGAATTATGCACTCAGAGTAGGCTTTTAGGAATAAAAAACCTATAGCACCTCCATTTCCTCTTCCTCTTCTTCCTCCTTCTCCTCCTCTTCTCCACCCCCCCTGCTCTCTCCTCTCTCTCTTTCCCCCTTTTCCCCTGCTGTTGATCAAATATGTGCCATCAGCTACTTCTTTAGTACTGTTCCTGTCTTTTTGCTGCCATGTTTCCCACCATGATGGTCATGAATTTTAACCTTATAAAAAGTGTGATCCCCCAATAAACACTTTCTTTTGTAAGCTGTTTTGTTCATTGTCTTTTCTCATGGCAGTAACAAAATAATCAAGACAAGAGTCTCAGGTATTCTGATAAGGTATCAGACACTTTTATGCATTCTAGAAGTATGACAAGATCTACTATTCACATGAGACTATTTGAAGGACCAGAAACATTAAATTCATACCATCTGTCATACATTCAAAAGTTGTAGTTTTAGGAATTTCTCCCAGAGGTAAAGTAACAAACTTAAAGAAATATTTCTAAAAGTATAATGTCTAACAACAGTAAAGTATTTGGAATTCAATAAAAAGATGATTGAATAAAATTTTAGTTACTATCAAAGAGTAAAGAAGAAAATGTTTAAATATTGGTATTTTTGTTTCCAGATGTAATTTTTAGGAATTTTTATATTATTATTTTACTTTATTTGTATGAATGTTTTACTTAGATGTATACCATGTTCATTCTTGGTGCCAGTAGAAGCTGATAGAAAGTACAGATGATTATGAGCCACTGTGTGAGTTCTGGGTTTTGACCCACATGGTATAAAAAAGATGAACAGCTCTCTTAATAACTCAGCCCCTTTTCAAAATATCTAGTTGCATTTTTAATAAGTAAAGACAAGACCTGTAAGAGAGGTTATATAATGAAAAATGTGTCAAATTTTAATGTTAAAACTGAAAATACATGAAAAAATATGAAGTAACATTTGATTAAATACATTAATGAATAAGTAATTATAGGCTAGGGTTCCCAAAATATTGGAAGAGTTAGGTCTCAAAACTTGATGAACTTAAGTACAGATAATTTAATCTCAAACATATTTAGAAATTTCTTTGAAAGTAATTGCCCCAAAATAAGTCTCAATAAAAATAAAGATGAATAACTTTAAACTCAAATTATTTTATATTCCACTAATAGTTTTTTTGAAACAACTAAAGATCTTTGGGTGAATAATTGATATTCAAGCCTAAATTATTAAAGATTACAGATGAATCCTGGATAGTGTAACACTCAACAGCTAGTGACAATTTAAAGGATATGAAAGCAGTAATTTAAATTGGTATATTTAGTTACAGATTAAAATTTCTATAAACATGAATATTCACTATAGTTGATTTAAAGGCATAATATTTTCAACCCTCTTTGATATTAAAAATTCCAAATTAATGTATGAATAACAAATCTTTGGTTTCTACTAAATCTGTCTACATGTTGATCATTCTTATGAAAATAAATAACACCAATGTTTATACTTTCTGTTTTTAAATTAACCTTAAGATTTCATCAAAGTATGAGAAGAAATTCATTATTTAAATAATAAATTGTAATATTAATTTCTATGTGTAGTAAATCATTTCATAGCAGAATGATAATAAACTCAAAAATGAAATTTTCATTTTTGACTGTACCTGAATCTATTGATCAGAGTAGGACATAAAATATCTTTTCATCTACCTCAAATGGTCTATGATAGTTAGTGGTAGATGTAAAAAACTTTTGCCATACAAAAATTAAAAAATTAATTAAAATTTATATGTATTTTCTCCCTATTTAAAATGACTGTTAGGATGAAATCAATACCAAATGAACTAGCAGGAAAGATTCCAAGAAAGAATGAGCTACAAATGTTTGATTCTCTCCATTCCCAAATTTCTCAAAATGTAAACATCTGATGTAATGTCCACACCCATTTCAGAATGCAAAAAACACAGTTATTAATTGAGCTTGCTTGATCTTTGATTAAATCTAACATAAAGAAAAAGAAGTTTGAGGGACAAATACAGAAAGTTAAGCATACTTTAAATATTTAAAGAGACAGACAATAACATTTTATGGGAAACAATTTTGTCAACAGTATTCAAATATTTATTTTATAAGAGATTACACTTCTAGCCAGGCAGTGTAGGAAAACATCTTTACTCCCAGGACTACAGAGGCAAAGGTAAACAGATTTCAGAGTTCAAAGCCAGTTTTTTGAGCAAGTCACAGAACAGACAGAGCTACACAGAGAGATACTGTCAAAAAGGAAAAATAATGGTTGCACTTTTCATGAACCATTAATGGAAGCACAATTACCAAATGGAATGACAGAAGAAAAACACATTGAGATATGGTTAAATTATTTAAAATTCAGTTTAAATGACCTGAATTCATGGGATTTGAGGTCAGCAACTTGGTCATATGAGTATCTTGACTTTTACAAAGTGAATATGTGACATATTTGTTTTGCAGGCTGTTCACAGAAATTTTTGGATAAGAAATACTTAGAAAACTGAAAGCATTAGTGTCTGAGAACAATTCATACACTCCTTTATTTTAAAGCTTTCAGTCTTGGATATATTATCATAGATGTTTCAATAAAAGACTTCAAAAACAAACTGATATGAAATAAAATTAAGGTGTTTCTTTTGATTTTGTCATTACAGATATTTTTCTGTAAATCTAAATGTATTTACATAAAATTTTTAAAAATCAATTCATTTTATTAGATAATTACGTATTTATTTGTATGCCTATATGTGTACCATTTGAGTGTCTGGTATATTCAGAAGTTAGAAGACATTGGATTGTAATAGGGGTAACAGATGGTTGTAAGCTGCCATATTGGTGCTGGAAAGAGAATTAAGATTCTCTGGAAGAGGAGGAAATGCTTTTAACTGCTAAACCCTGTTTCCAGTCTCTATCTGTAGTTTCTTCAGAAAGTCAATTAAGAAGACAGCTTTCCATTTAAAAAAAGAAAAAATGAGACTGAGTGGGATAAGGGAATTACCAAAACCCAATGTATAAAGTATAAAATTGCCAACAAATAAATTTTAATAAATATAAATTAACTTAAAATATAAAAATATGATTTCATAGTAACACTAACTCATTCTTATAATAAAACCAGTTTTGAAATATGCATTGATAAACCCACATGGAGTTCTTTATTTTTGCCATAACTAATGTCACCCACCTTGTGTTATTCTTAGAATAGTCTTGAAAACACCATTAAAAAGTGCATAATATACTCACATAGTGCAAAGTTGCTAGTCTGTATAACAGCTAAACTTCTTTTTTAAATAAAATATTTTATTTAATCTCTAAAGTTTTGTGCATATATTTTGATATGTTTCCTTCTACCTGCTTTTAAATTCCTAGAAAACTTACCATTTTTCATCAAAAAATATCATTTTAAAATTATTATTAATAGCTTACTCAGTTAAAATCATATTAACATAACATATAAAGCATGGTCTCACTGATTAGTGAATGAGAAACCTAGCAGTACCCAATTCCCCATAGAAAAGTGATTCTTTTTATTTTGTTGCCTTCAACTGTCAGTTTTCTAAGCAAGGCTTGGGCATAGTGGATAATTCTGCTTCTAATGTGGTGCATCAAATATCAGGTTAAGAGGGGTTAGCAGTGTTCTTTAAGGAGGCTGGCAAAAAGAAAAACGCCAGGTTCAGAACTAAGTGTTTTAGTTAGAAGAGATGACAGAGGTTCTAGTTAGTCAACAAAATGATGGACTATGTTTTAGGACTATCTTGTACCTCACTGGTACAAATAGGCATAATTATGCTCTAATTGTATTTTGAGAGAAAAATTTTATTTTAACAGGAAGGGAATATGTAGGAGGAGCTAAGGGGGAAGGAATACCGAGAGGAAAAGAAGGAGTAAGGAGAGGAGAAAAAGAAGGAGAGAAGAAGCTAGGTGATGAGAGAGAGAAAGAGAGAGAAAGAGAGGGGGAGGCATGGAGGCAGATGTTCACATGTCTCCACCAGTCAAAGATAGTTGATATATCTAGGTGGGGTATTGGGTTACACTTCTGATTGAGCATTACCAAACTTATAAAGCCTTTGATTAACATTTTTAAAAAAATTGTATAAAAGCAAAAAGGAAAAGGGGGCATGGGATAGGGGTTTTCTAGGGAGGGGAAACATCTGGAGGTGGGGCAGAGGGGCATAGCAAGAGTCCTTCAGGGCCATTGAGGGTCATAGTATTTGGCTGCCTCTTCCTCTAGGTAGGCACAATCTGGCTCTGACAAATTATCATCAACCTTTTGTCGTATTTTGGATTCTAATTTTTTCCCCTGTGTTTGTTGTAAATCAGAAATCAGGAAAATTTAGGATGATGATGGATTTAAGAGCAGTTAACAAAGTAATTTCTTAGGAATCATTTGAAAACAATAATTTTCAATATTATTGGGGGATGTTAACTAAAAGAAGGGTACAATTGAATTAAGTACATGAGTGAAGTGATTTGTTTCAAACATTGCAAGGAGATTCAGATTTAAATAGTTCAAGATGTCTAACTGCTAATGCAGAAAAAAATAATTCTTGTAGAACAAAGACTGCAGTATGTATATGTGGATCAAATTGATACTAATCTTGCTTGTATTTGATTATTTTGCCTTCAATTTATTCTCCTATTAAGCTCATTATGCAAAGGGAAGATAGTATCATAAAATAAATTGATTTTAGCTCTTAAAATAAATAAATGAAGACATATATAGAAAAGATTTCTGAGTTAGTTATAAAAGATAGAATAATATTATACCAATTGTCTGACCAAAATTATAGTACCTCTTATATATGCTGAGTTTACGTCATTATGGGTGATGAACAAAATTTGTCAAAGAACTTGTAATAATTACTTGGTTGAAGTTAATAACAAATACTCCCAAAAGAAAGACATATTCTTTATAAAAAAAATACCAATTGGATTTTTCCATGTAATGTAAAGATAACACCAATTCAAGAGTCACCAACATATAGGATGCAAGCATGATACAGAAAACAATTTTTATATCAGACAAAATAAGGAAGGTGCTCAAAATTCCATATACATCAGTTCAAAAGTCAGAATTAACAGCAAGCCTTATGGTATTATTC
This sequence comes from Arvicanthis niloticus, assembly GCF_011762505.2. Lineage (NCBI taxonomy): Eukaryota > Metazoa > Chordata > Mammalia > Rodentia > Muridae > Arvicanthis > Arvicanthis niloticus. The sequence goes on from NC_047659.1 coordinate 62,209,876, forward strand.
CATTATCTTGACTCTCATAACATAATCACTGATTTCATATATGCAGAAAGAGTAGTTTTACAAATAGAGATTGCTTAATTTATACCTGATAACTCAAAATTGACCTTTTTATTTGTATAATTGCAACAGGCCATCAGAAGTAGAAACAATCCATTATATGTTACTCATATTCAGTTTCATATGTGTTTTCTAGGTCTGTTAGCACAAGGAAATGATTAAATTAAATGATTTATAATAAGAAATATGTTAGAATCCTCAAAGTTTATTGGAAAACATCATAATAATGGAAGATGTTTAAAGAAAAAAATTTATCACTTGGCAACAAGCCAAATAAATGGTAAAAAAAAATCCTTTGTATTCTCTATAATACCAGGTTATATTACCTGCTTGTATTAATCCTAGAAGTATCTGAAGAAATGGGATCTGGTAGATGGATCTTTTCCAGTTTGCAGAACTTGGAAAACAAATGTATATATATCATATCATTGACACACATTCAGGGTTTCAATGGGCAAGTACTGTACATTCTCAAAAGCTTATTTTGTTATTAAGCACTTTTTGGAAATAATGGCAATTATGGGGATACCTGCACAAATTAAAATTGATAATGCTCTCACATATATATCTAATAAAATGAAATTATTCTTTACATATTACAATATAAAGCATGATATTGGCATACCACACAATCTTACATGACAGTTAGAGAAAGAGCTTTGCATACCTTGAAAGATCTGCTTATTAAACAAAAACAAAGAGTAAAAATTCACAGAGACAAATTAAATAATGCCTTGTTGACTTTAAATTTTCTTAATTTATGAAAAAAGATCTGAGAGACAGTGGAGTATCAAAAAAAAAAAAAAAAAAAAAAAAAACCAACAACTGAGGAACTAGGCCGACCAATATACTGTAAGGATGTGTTGACATTAGAATAGGAACCAGTAATAGTGTTCAGATGGGGAAATGGTTATGCTTCTGCATCTAAAGAGAAGTAGAAAATGTGGTTTCCAACAAAACTTATAAAGATTGGATCTAACCAGGGAAAACCTTTTATCAGCTGAGATATGAATGTCCTCACAAAGCAAATAAGGTGATTCACTCTCACAGACTATCTCACCTACTGATTTCTCCAAAATATTCACAAACATCAAGTTCATAACGACTAGTGTAAATGATTGATTACACAGAAACTAGACAACACATAGACTTGACAAACACATAGAATGGATCAAAAGAGAGACTGGGCAACAAATGCTACAACCAGGCTTTTTTTTTCCAGATTTACTATATGTTATCCCTGGACCTCAAAAAGGAATCTTTTCCCCCAATTAAACATGAAATAATTTTAAGAAGTCTGTCATCCTGATCTCTTAAATTTGTATGGATGGTTTGGGTTGATTGATGTGTTATGGTTGTTATCATCTAGGGTAATAGTTTTAAATGATTATAGATTGATAGAAATGTAAGTTTGTTTGTTTGAAATATTGTATACTAGTAGGAATTTAAGGTTTTTAAAATTGTATATTAATAGAAATGTAAGTTTGTTTGGTTTGAATTATTGTATGTTAATAAAATTTTAAGTTTTTAGTTGAATATTGTATATTAATAGAAATTCAAGTTGTTTTGTTTGAATTATTATATATTAATAGAAAATTAAAGTTCCTTTGTTAGACTATATTGTAAAGATGCTTTTTATTCAAAGTATGATGTAAAGTTCCAGTTTTATGGTTCTTACAATTATTTTTATTGTGTCTAGATTGTTAATGTTAAGAAAAAAGACAATTTTTTAAACAAAAAGAGTGGACATTAAGTGGAAGTTTTAGATATGTCAGGTGATGGTATTTTGATAAGGCAAGACCTATGGAAGGACACGTGGTGTTTGGAGAGAGTATAAATAGGACTCAATGAAGACTGATAGCTCTTGCATAGCTAGCTTTACAAAGTTTCCTTGGTCTTGCTTCTTTTGCCTATCTGATCTTCATTTCCTTGAGATAGGCACAATGGAGAACTTCTCCTGGTGTCTCTGCTGGTTCTGGTCTCTCCTGCTAATACATGTTAATTCAGTAAAGGCCTGGCTGTTTCTACTGGATTGTGCCACTGCTGTTCTATTGAATCATATTTGATATCTTTATACTTCAAAACTGGATTGAGTATTTAAACAAAGAGATTGGAATAGCCCCAATGAACCCCTTCTAAACAAGCCCACATTCCCTTGTCCTATTTACCATCTTTTCTTCCATACCTTTGGTTAAAAGGGGGGATGAAGCATTTAAAAACCCTTATGAAAGGTAGGTTTAAAAATCTGAGCCTACAAGGGCTTCAGAAATTTTAATTTAATCTTTTATCCAGCCACTTTGATGAAAGTGTTTATCAGCTGTAGGAGTTCCTTGTAAATATTTTAGGATCAGTCCTGTAAACTATCATATGTAACACAGACAGTGATACTTTCACATCTCATTTTCCAATTCTATCCTCTTGATCTGGTGCAGTTTCCAAGGTAATGTGCTTATCATTTTAATTCATGTCTTGTTCCTGTTCATAGTTTTTCAGACCTACATATATGTGTATATGAATATATAGGATATAAGTTATATGTAGGTATTTATATTAAAATGGTTTAACATTTTAATTGATACATGATTTTAATTAATTTTTCAAAATAATTTGATATAAAATACATCATAAGAATTAATTATGTAATATGCATTATGATGTCCATTATACTATTGTTTAATTTATAAAATATTTTTAGTCTGAAAATTTTACACATATATAAAATGTATCATGAGTGCTTCAATTCCTTATTTCTTCCCCCTTCTTCATATGTCACTTAAAGTGGATTAAGTGAAGTAACACTATTAATTATAATAGGTATTGCCAAATAAATCTGTAGAAATATTAACCAGCTTGCACTATCATCACTGCTGTATGGGAGTCCAGAAATATGAACAGCGTGCAGCATTCCCCTTGAATCAAACACTTGGGATCCCAGGTATTCTGCAACACACACACACACACACACACACACACACACACACACCACATACACACACACAATACTCATACATGCACACAAACACACACACACAAATACATACATATTCAAACACATACACTTATATAAATATACATACATGTACATATATATGTATATATGTTAATTTTCCTAGATATTGTACTTATTATTGTGATACATGTCTGATTCTTGTTCATGGTTTTGCAGTCCTACATTTTTATGCATGAATATATAAGTTATATGTAGGTATTTTCATTAAAATAATTTAATATTGTAATTCATATATTATTTTAATTGTTTCAAAATAAGTTGATATAAAACACACAATAAGGAGCATTTAATTATGTAGTCTTTACAATTTTCATATCCATTATACTTTTTTTAATTAAAAATATTTTATTTAGTCTTTGGATATTTTACACATGTTTAAAACTTATCTTGAACACTTCTATCCCACATTTCTTCTTCTCCTTTACAATGTGATTTAAAGTGGATTAAATAAAGTAACAATTTTAGTTATAGTAGATATTGCCAAATAAATCTTTAGAAAATTTAACTATATTGGCCTATCATCAGTGGTGTGTGGGAGTCCAGAAATATGAACAGTTTGCAGAATTCCCCTTGAATGAAACACTTGATCTCTCAGGTAAACGTTTCTAAGTACTGCCTTTAGCTATATTGGAACCACCATGACTGAATAATCTTGGGTATATAGGAATTACTTAACCATAGCAATTTGAATATGTTCTTCCTATGCTAAGGATTGCCTATCAGTAAGTTGTTGCTTATTTAGTTTTTTTTTTTTACAATCAAAACTCATCTCTTTATTCAACGGTGCATTTATTTAATTATTCATAAGTTTTTCCTGAAACACATTCTATATATTAAAAGCTGCCTCTCCAAGAAGATCCAATCCCTCAGCCTCATCCCTAGTGCTGCAACAGAATACCAACCTCACTTCACAACTTCCATTCCTCCTGTGAATGTCACAGACCACCCCCTTCTCACCTCCCTCCATCCACTCTTTGCTTGGACAGACACTCCCTGCTCAATCTAAAGCCATACCTGTTAGAAGGCTAAGTAGCCTTCCTGAGTACCTTTTCTATTTTCTCTGGTCCCTCAGGAGACCCAATCACTCAGAAAAATATATAGCTCTTCAGCAGAACACAAGAAGCAGTTTCCCTCCTTCCTGCCAATGCCTCCAGTGGATCCCACAAATCAAATCTCCTGACCTCCCTCCCTAGTGATAAGTGAGGACTTATCACTACTTATCTCAGACTTCATCACCAAGAGATATTTCCTGTGAGCACACCACTTGAAAAAGTAAGCATAAACAGGCAAAACAGAGCCAACATACTAAATAATTGAAACTGAAACCAAGGAACAAAATACCTACCAAAAATCACAAATCCTATAATAACCCCCAAACCAAATGTATAGATGCAGATGCCAGGATATGTACACAGTCAAAACTAGCCAGGACAGTATGCCTCCTTTAGATCCCTGCAAGCCCTGACTATTCCACAGCCCTTAAAATCAACTAAACAGGGATGATTGAGGAAAGAAAAAATGAATAAATCCCTTAAAGTAATCAAGACAGACAGAAATGGACAATTGGGGGGAAATTTCCTTGAAGCCAAGATGACACAAACAAACAGTTGGAACAAATAGAACAAAACACAACTTTTTTTAAAATCAATGAAATATCCTGAGTATATCCTTCTCTACTCATAGATTAGTGCTTTGTCCAGTAATCATCAAAGAACCTTTCTCCGGCAACATATGTGAGCATATATGGATACCCTCTGCCAGATAGTATATGGAGAAAGTATCCAAATTGTAGATTTCCTTCATGTCCCTCCCTCTGAGTTCGGGTATACTGCTGAAGAGGAGGATAAAACATTTAAAACAATAGTTGTAGGAGTCAAAGGTAATGTAGGACAACAGGTGAATATTGCCCATTGAATCATCTAGGCAGAGCACAAATATATGTATTCAGAGAGATCAAAGTGTCAAGCACAGGGCCTGAAAGGGTCTGTACCAAGTCCTCTGCATAAATATTGTACCAGTTACATTGGTGTCTTTGTAAAATGCCTAACTGTTGGAGTAGGTGTGACTTTGAATCTTTTGCCTGCCATTGGCTTACATTGTACAGCCTTGATGTAAGAACTTTTGCCTTAATCTTGTTGTGTTTGGTTGTTGTTTCTTGGAGGCCTGTTCTTTGTTAAAGGGAGACAGAGGGAGACCAGATCAGTAGGAGATGGGAAGTGGGAGAAGTGATAAGAGGAGAAAAATCTACTGAATGAAAGAAGAATCTATTTTTAATTTAAAATAAAATAAACTCTTCCTCAAAAATTTAATTTCTTCAAGTTATTTATTGATTAATCTTGTTCAAACATAACTGAAATATAATAACATGAGGCATTTTATTCAACTCAATAAATTATTTTTTTAATTTTTTAATTGGATATTATATTTACATTTCAGATTTTATCCCCTAACCCCCTTCCCCCCACCATCCAGGAACTTCCTATCCCATCCCCCCTCCTCATTCTTCTATGAGGATGTGCCCCAACCTCCCCCCCACTCCTACCTCCCCACCCTTGAATTCCCCCCTACTCAGTGTTCATCCTTCATGGGACCAAGAATCTCCTCTCCCACCTATGCCAAACAAGGCCATCCTCCCCTTCATTACATGGATCCCTTTCTAAGTGCTCCCAGGCTGGTGGTTTAGATCCTGGAGAGGTCTGGTTGGTTGGTATTGTTGCTCTCCTCATGGGGCCACAAATCCTTTCTGCTCCTTCCGTCTTCTCTCTAACTTTTCCATTGGGAAACCCTTGATCAGGTCAGTGGTTAGCTGTGAGCATTGGCCTCTGAATCTGTCAGCCTTTGGCAGACTTCTAAGGAGACAGTTATATCAGGCTCTTGTCAGCATGTACTTCCTGACATCCACATCAGTGTCTACCTTTGGTGACTGTACCTGGGATGGATACTCAGGTAGAATGGTCTCCAGATGGCTCCTCCTTCAGTTTCTGTCCCACACTTTGTCTCCATATTTGCTCCTTTGAGTATCTTTGTTACTCCTTCTAAGTAGGACTGAGGCATCCACATTTGGTCTTTCTTCTTCATGAGCTTCATGTGGTCTGTGTGTTGAGTCTTGGCTATTCCAAGCATTTGGGCTAACATCCGCTTATCAGTGAGTAAATACCATGTGTGTTCTTTTGTGATTGGGTTAACTCACTCAGGATGATAATTTCTAGTTCCATCCATTTACCTAAGAATTTCTCAAATTCATTATTTTTAATAGCTGAGTAATACTCCATTGTGTAAATTATTATAAATAATGTTGCATATTTATTAAGTGAAGAAAAGTATCATTACAAAAATATCACCAAGAATCAATCAATCATAAATTAAGACTCCTTCCAGTCACCCAGTCACAACGTTTTATATATATATATATATATATATATATATATATATATATATATATATATGATTTATTCTATTTTTAATTATGTGACCCTGTATCTGTGTGCACATAAGATGTACTACATCTTCCCAATTAACAACTAATAAAGGTGTCAGTGGCTTTTGGTAGTAATCCCAAGATAAAATCTTGGATTCAAGCTGGTCATTTGCAAAAATAATTCTGAACAAGTTTGGACAATTAAGTTGGAAGGACAAGGTTTTGTGGGTAACTTATCATGGCAGAACATTTAAATGAAGATAGTGGAACCAGTAGAGAATTTTTCTAAAGATGAGTCAGAAACTTTTGGTACTTATGTACCCACTACAAGTGATTACTTCCTGAGAGAGAATTTCCTCTTTTTACAATAAAGGTGTGTAATACCCAAAGTTGTATATAAAATATAGAAACAAGTTCTACAAATAAGATACCATATTTGAAGAAAATGTAATAAATTTCAAAGAAATATATAACACTCATTGAAAATAATGAGAAAAATTCATGTATCTGTATATGGAAACGTATGTTGTGTGAAAGTATGCATGTATGTATATGATTATACTGAATGAAAAGACATTTTTATGATTAACTTTCTGGTGTTCAGCACTGATTCCTTGTTTCAAAGTTTGTAGGTAAAGTATTCAACAGCAGGCTCACAGTGAGGAGAAATGTAATGCTTACAATATCTAGCACTATAAGTTCAAGTTATGAGTAGCATATTCAAATGAGGAAAAAGTCCATGGAAGTTGCTGGTATCACTATACAGGATACACAAGTAAATAAAACTTCTTGCAGTGTAAATCTCATACATGCATGGGTCCCCAATGGAGGAGTTAGAGAAAGGAATGAAGGAACTGAAGGAGTTTGCAACCCATAGGAAGAACAACATCAGCCAACCAGAACCCTCAGGGCTCCCAGGGTCTAAACCACCAATCAAAGAGTATACATGTAGGGACCCAGGTTTCCAGCTACATATGTAGCAGAGGATGGTCTTGTTGGAAATCAATGAGATGCCCTTGGTCCTGTGAAGTCTCAGTGCCCCAGTGTAGGGGAATATCAGGGTGAAGAGGCAGTAGTGGATGAGTGGGTGGAGGAGCATCCTTATATAAGCAAGGAGAAAAGGGATGGGATAGGGGGTTTCCGGAGGGAAAACTGAGAAAAGGGATAACACTTGAAATGTAAGTAAATAAAATATCTAATTAAAAAAAAAAAGAAACACAGTATGTTTCCAAGACTAAAATCCATCCCCTGTTCATCTTGCAGCTTTCTTAGAGTATATCTCTTGAGAGACACAGCAATCATGAAGCTCTAACTATAACACTCACAAACTTGAACTAGTTTCTACATCTTGAATTATTGTAAGTGTTCTTGTATTTAGTTACATTGTTATGCAATATGTTTGGAATGTTTTAAAATGATTAGGATGAACTTTAACTGAGATTATCTACATGAAGTCTTTTAATATCTTGATATTAATATCAATACAATTTATTTTTTAAATCATAGAATTGTTGATTGTTTCTGATTTTCTGTTGTCTTCATTAGCAATGTTGTTTCTGTACATTCTAAAACTCAAACTTCTATACTCCCATCTATTGGACCTATTCAAACATCTGTGAAAGGAAAATATAATACTAATAATTACAAGAAATTCCATATTTAAGAATAATTCATGTTTCTTTTCATTTTTATGTTTAATGTATTTATTCATCTTCTGGAGATTCACAATTTTTGAAAAAACCTATTTAATCTTTTTCAGATTATATTATTAAATATTTCAAGACATTTAAGAGATTTGGTTTACCCTCTACATATTATGCTTTCAATCAGAATGAAAAATGTCTCAGAAGTTCAACCTAATATTCTCATTATAACCTTCAACTTCTTGAATAAGAGTCATCTCTAAGAATTGCATTCTCTATCCTCAGCAAATTCATTCAACCCAAATTTAATTAATTCAGAAAATGAAGCCACTTCTTATATTCCTTATACCATGTAGTTAATTAATCAGCCATAATAACTTCAAATCACCACCACCTTAAAATGTGTCTAGAGATTTCCATAGAATCAGACACTCAATGCTTATCCACAGAGTTTTGTTTGTTTGAGAACAGGACTATATACCTATAAACAATTTGTTAAACCATATGAAATATTCTTTTATTTCACTTATAAAACATCCAGATGTAATTATAATTTATTAATTATGGGAAACTGACACAATTAGAATTAAAGAGATTTAGTGTTATTTCTTCCTTAAATCTGTCACAATTTTTTAGCTAATTATGTTTTATACACGAATTTTTTACCAATATGTACCAATAAGTACACTAAGAAAACAAATGATTTGTAAGTAATATCACAACTATAATTTTGAAAAAAAATCATCGCAGAGTTACCTATAGTTAATTAAACCAAGAGCTTGGGGACATTACTGATTGGGAATTTGTGACCAAAAACACTGAGAGGTTTTATTCTGTAGTGTATTAATAGTTATGGTTATCCTTTTTTGAGATTATAATATAGTAACCACATCTTCCCTTAATAGTTAGTTGTAACTCAGATTTCATTGCTTTCTTTCTTCACTATTGATGGTCCTCAGTCTCCTATTTCTTATCACTACCTGGCACTTTCTGCCTATATTTCATGATTTCATATTTTGCTCATTGTAATATTAGTAAACAAAAATAAAAAGGATATTTCAACATTTCTGTCCTTATTCTTCTATCTTCATGAACCATTTTGCCAGTCCATGAGATTATATCCAATTTCACTTCATATGTATTTTCAATTATATTTATTACCAAATTCTTAATTGTTAGGGGAACAAAATTTTTATATAACATTTTCTTATAACCTATGGATTATGTAATATAACAACGAGGACACAATTTCAAGCATTCAAGTCTTCATAGGAAAATGGCAGTGAAGTTTAGCACATGGAATATGTTATCAACAGCTTGACTAAGTATGACACACTTGTTACTCCAATACTTTTTGTTTGGAGATTAGGCTTTAAATTTCTCTTGATTTGGTTATCAGATAAAGTATAATATGAGTTATGTTAAAAAGTTATGGGTTAAAATTAGTTACATTGCTCAATTATGACTCTGCTTTAATCAAATGAGTATTTTAATGTCTTTGTGTGCATAGACTTGAAGACTTAAATTTACCAGTTTAGGAGCTTAGATTTAAACCCCACTCATTCAGTAAAATCACAGGTGCAAAGAGATAGCTTACAGAATATAACTAGTTAATTATAATGTATAACTAAAAATTGTTAAAGATTCTACTATATATATATATATGATGTATATATAGATCAGATGTAGGATATATATATATATAATATATATATATATGCATCAAATGCATTTATTTCATCAATAACAATATGCTTTTTGTTTTATTGATGAGTTATAGCAGAACCTGACAAATATAATTATACCAATATGATTTCTACAAAGGAAATAAAACTAAAGTAATCTCAAACAAGTTTTGCATAAATAACAATAAATAATAACCACTGAATGACTACACTAACACAAAGGGCAAACTGGAATTGAAAATATACTTTAAATACTGTGGTGGTTTTCTAAAGGCAAAGAAAATATTTAATTTATAAAGCTAAAATAAATTCAACTACATTATACTATACATTATAAAAGAAATATATAAATGTATTATATTTTACTTGGTCATTTTTTCATATTAGTGTAGTCTATTTGGAATTAAATGTAATGAAACTTTCTTAGACATTTCATTTTCTACCTGAACATCAAAATACTGCTATATATTAGTAAGTATAAAACATACATTTGAAAACAATAAAATTCTACAATAGTAGACTGCATTCTGAACATATGAGAATTTCTCTCTACTTCTTACAGTTAATTATTAAAGCATAATTAGATTTAATTTTTATAGGTTCACATACATTCTCTAATTCTCCAATGAATATCACTCCTTTATTGATAGAAATAGATGCAAATTTTCAATAAAATAGATAAAGCATAATTATGAAGGTAATTGAAACCATATCTTTTACATTGAATGAAAAATACATTTCAAGTAGACTAACTTTCTGACAGTCTCTTTAACATCTTTATTTCTGAGACTGTAGATGAGGGGATTCAACATAGGGATGACCATGCTGTGGAACACTGTGGCTACTTTCACGAGAAATAGTGAGCTTTTGGATTTGAGCACACAGTATAGTAGAAGAACGATCCCATGACAGACCCCAATAGCTGTGAGGTGGGAGGCACAAGTGGAAAATGCTTTTCGGAAAGCCCCCTTAGTGGGAATTTTGATGACAGTGACAACTATGAAAACATAAGAGGTGATGATAATCAGGAGGCAACAAGACTCATTAAACATGGAAATGACAAGACATGCCATTTGGCTGAAGGAGTTGTCTGGGCAGGACACAGAAAGGAGTGCAGAGTACTCACAGCAAAAGTGATTGATGACATTAGGTCCACAGTAAGAGAGGTGCAAAAGAATATATGTGAGAGTTGAGGAAAATATTCCAGCCCATATGTAAGTAACTAATACCAGGATTGAGCAGAGCTCATGAGACATAGCAACAGTGTAGAGCAGAGGATTACAAACAGCCACAAATCTGTCATAGGCCATCACTGCTAACATGAACATCTCTATAATCACAAATGTACACCCAAGAAAGTACTGAAGAATGCACCCTTCAAAGGAGATTGATTTGTCTTCTACAATCAAGAGGTCTAACAGCTTTGGTGCAATTACAGATGTGTAGCAAAAATCAACAAAGGATAAGTGGCTGAGAAAAAAGTACATAGGAGTGTGGAGTTTGGGATTCATTCTGATGATAAAAATCATACCAAGATTTTCCAACACAGTAATTGTGTACATGATCAAGAATACCAGGAGCAGGGGCAATTGGAGGTTTGGAAATTCTGAAAAGGCCAATAAAATAAAAGAAGACACCATGCTTTGATTTCCCTCATTCTGCATTTGACTTCTGTTAGAAAATATCACAGAATTCATCCTGAGCAGCAGTCTGAAGCACAGGAATAGGTATGATGGAATGGAGGCAGGCCTGCAAGAGGAACCACTGGGATGTCATGTATCAAATGAGTGTTCTTTGACATACTTATGCTTTATCTCAATCAAGGTCCACTTTCTATTTGAGCATGTCTTGTATTTTTTCACTAAGTCACGCAGCATCTCATCTGTAAATTAAAAAAAAAGATCATTATAAATAAATAGCAAGATTTCCTGAAAGGTATAATAATAGCACATATATCCTAGAGGTAAAAAATGGCCATGAAATTGGACTTAAGATTCCTTCAATAATAGGGAATTCATGTCTAGTATTATAAATTTATCTTCCTTGCTATAGCTGGTGGGGCCATGAATTCTAGAAGAGAATCTAACAATACTAATTCACTGAGCCAGTATAATTTCAAATTGCATTCTGAATACTTATCCCTATTCCCACAGAAAAGAACAGTTCTTACCCTTGGCAAAGACATATCTTTTTGCAGCAGATAGAAATCATTACAGAAAATCCAAATTGGTAAAAATGCAGAAGTCACTGATGGTGGGATATCTAGTCTTTAATACATTCTCTATGGAGCTCCTATGTCTAAGTTTAAGACAGTGTTTCTCAACCTCCCTAATGTTGTAACTTTTTAATACACTCCCTCATGCTGTAGTGACCCTAACCATAAAATTATTTCATGGTTATTTAATAACTGTAGTTTTCCTATAGTTATGAATCATAATGTAAATATCTAATAAGCAAAATATCTGACATATGCCCCCCCAAAGGGGTCACAACCCATAGGTTGAGAACCACTCATAAAGGAACATGACAGAAAGAGATGGGGGAAATTTTTAAGAGCCAGGGGAGCCAGACTATTCTTCTGCTGTTAGAAGTCTTTTATATGTGAAGAAGGAGCTGCAACCATGGAATCTCAATAAGGTCTAAAATATGACATCATTTGACATGCCATCTTGGAAATGATTATCCTCAGAAGTCTTTAATCCTAGAGGAAGAGTCATTGAAAATTAATGGTTGCTGATAGAGAAAGAATCAGTCTTCTCTAGGGACATACCCCCTGATAGGTTAGCCAATCCCAAGAGGTCAGTCATAAATAAGTTTGTGCAATGCTAAATGATCTCAGCAGGTTAAATTTATAAACTTGTATACATTTATATATAATAATTATAATTAATGAATAAGAGCCACAGATTTGGAAGAGTGGGAGGTACACAAGAGGAACTGAATGAGGAAAGGGACAGGGAGAATGACATAACTACAAAATTCATATATAAAATTATTAAAAATAAATACAATTAAAAGAATTACTTACATATTACATCTATGTGATTATCTTGAAACGTACATTTTATAATTATAAATTACAGGTTTATCTTAAATGCAATGAAATAAGAAAGAAAGAAATAAAATGGAATGAGTGATATCTTTCTTATAAAATTATAAACATTTATTGTAAAAGATGTAGTTAGCAGAGTCTGCCTATAGGATCTTAACAGTATTTCTATAGAAATATTTTTGCTTGTTTATAATTTTGAAGATAATAAGAGTACTATGTTTCTACAATGTGTCACTGGGAAGAAATTCACAATAATCTGTATGGATGTTTTCCTGTTAGATTTTCAAGGAATACATTAGAGTCTATGAACAGCTTTTTTTACTATTTGTATACTTTGATATTTAAATTCTTTAATCAAATAATCTAAACATTCTCAATGATGTTCTTACCAGAAAGTCAATTATAAGGCTGTAAGTTTTATCTAAACATGGGTTAAGAAAATACAGTTTTGATTTACCTTGAAAGTTTTATTATCTGTGCCCTTTGGTTAGTCTGGCTAAGGGTTTGTCTATCTTGTTGATTTTCTCAAAGAACCAGCTCCTGGTTTTGCTGATATTTTGTATACTTCTTTTTGTTTCAACTTGGTTGATTTCAGCCATGAGTTTGATTATTTCCTACCATCTACTCCTCTTGGGTATATTAGCTCCTTTTTGTTCTAATGCTTTCAGGTGTGCTGTCAAGTTGTTAATGTATGCTATTTCCATTTTCTTTTTGTGGGCACTTAGAGCTATGATTTTTCCTCTTAGTACTGCTTTCAGTGAGTCCCACAAGTTTTGAAATGATGTGTTCTCATTTTATTTAATTCTAAAAAGTCTTTAATTTCTTTCTTTATTTCTTCCTTGACCAAGTTATCATTGAGTAGAACACTGTTCAGTTTCCAAGAGTATGTGGGCTTTCTGTTGTTTTTGTCCATGTCAAAGACGAGTCTTAGTCCATGGTGGTCTGATAGGGTACAAGGGATTATTTCAATCTTTTTGTATCTATTGAGGCCTGTTTTGTGACCAATTATATGGTCTATTTTGGAGAAGGTACCATGAGGTGCTGAGAAGAAGGTATATCCTTTTGTTTTAGGATGAAATGTTCTATAGATGTCAGTTAAGTCCAATTGGTTCATAACGTCTGTTAGTTTCATTGTGTCTTGTTTTAGTTTCTGTTTCCATGATCTGTCCATAACTGAGAGTGGGGTGTTGAAATCTCCCACTACTATAGTGTAGGGTGCAATGTATGCTTTAAGCTTTAGTAAAGTTTCTTTTATGTATGTGGGTGCCCTTGCATTTGGGGCATAGATGTTCAGAATTGCGAGTTCCTCTAGGTACATTTTTCCTTTGATGAATATGAAGTGTCCTTCTTTATCTTTTTTGATTACTTCTGGTTGAAAAATGATTTTATTTGATATTAGAATTGCTACTCCAGCTTGTTTCTTGGGACAATTTGCTTGGAAGATTGTTTTCCAACCTTTTACTCTGAGGTAGTGTCTGTCTTTTTCACAGAGGTGCGTTTCCTGTATGCAGTAAAATGTTGGGTCCTGATTACATATCCAGTCTTGCCTTGAGCCAACCCCCTCGCCCCGGCTTGGGGGTGAGAGAAGAGGGGAGAGAGATGCAGCTGCTTCTTCTTTCTTCTCCTCCTCCCACCGTCCGTTCTTCTCCGAGGCAGCCCCTATGCTAACTGTAGCTGACCTGCAGTCAGCATCCTGGCTCTAAGACCAGCAAGGTGTTAAGTAAATAGCCCTGTGCTATCCTAAAAACTTCTTCTGAGGGTAATGGGACTGCAGGCTAGGTGATTAACACCTGTAGCCTAACAGCAGAGGATTAGGCAACGTGGCCTTTGTTCTATCTCAGCAGGAACTGCTGGGCTCTAACTTGCAAGAAGAAAAGACACTTTAGAAAAGTTACTATAGAGTTTATTAAGTGTAAAAAGTATCCTATGAAAGCTATCTGAGAGGAAACGTGGAAATGTCCTGAGTGGGGAAGAAGAAAAGATTCTAACAAAGTAAAATTCTAAGGAAGAAAAATTCTAGGCAGGGGGAAAGGAAAGGGCGATGGGGTCTAACTGACTAGTCTAACTCACCATTCGAACTGCTCTCTCATCTCTTTGTCCTCAGAACTTATACATCTTTCAGAGTACATGGTCACATGTTACAAGGTTCATCACAAGTTCACACCAAATTTCAAGTCATAAATTGAAATAGAAGTTTACATCACAGAATGTTTACATGAATATCCATTAGGAGTAATTATCTAACTAGACATTCATCACCTGTCTAGCTCCACAGGTTCGCAGAAAGTTTGAAACTATAACTTAAGAAATTAGTGAAGTTTTGTATAGATAAACCCAGGCAATATTTTCTCTTCTGTCCTGTTACCTATAATAAATTGTGGATTCCCTCTAGTAACCTAGGCTAATTGTTTTATGACCTCTTGGAATGTGCTCTAAGCAGGAGAAGGTCCAGTTACTATCACTCTTGGGGCAATTAACTGATAACACTCAGGAGACTGGCAGAGTTCTCATTGCAGTTTGACTATGCCTAAGGGACTTAATAGCAGTCCTGATATAAAAGAGCTTAATAATCACTGATATAATTTTAGGAATTCTTATAGGATCATCATTAAGACTTAAGAAGTCATCTATTTGTCTGTATAGTATCACTACAAGACAGTACATCTTCATGGATCTTCAGAGATCTGCTACAAAGGGGTGTGCTATTGCTTAGTGATAGTTGTATATGCTTAATAATAATAATAATGGGAAAAGCATATTAATAGCAGGAATCTTTCCTAAAATCACGTCCACCACAGCCTTGGTAATGGGGCACACTCGTCGCAGATTATATAATAATCCGAGGCAAGCATTTCAGGATGATCATCTGCTCATTATTAGCTTGTCCCATTATGGCTCCCGACACAGTCTGATAGTCTATGTCTTTTTATTGAAGAATTGAGTCCATTGATATTAAGGGATATTAAGGAAAAATGAATATTGTTTCCTGTTATTTTTGTTATTGACAGTGGAGATATGTTTGTATAGCTACCTTATTTTAGGGTTGTTGGAAGATTACTTTTTGCTTTTTCTAGGTTGTAGTTTCCCTCCTTGTGTTGGAGTTTTCCACCAATTATCCTTTGAAGTGCTGGATTTGTGGTGAGATATTGTGTAAATTTGGATTTGTCATGGAATATTTTGGTTTCTTCATCAATATTGATTGAGAGTTTTGCTGGGTATAGTAGTCTGGGCTGGCATTTGTGTTCTCTTAGGGTCTGTATGATATCGGTCCGGCTTTTATGGTCTCTGGTGAGAAGTCTGGTGTAATTCTTATAAGTCTGCCTTTATATGTTACTTTACCTTTTTCCCTTACTGCTTTTAGTATTTTTTCTTTGTTTTGTACATTTGATGTTTTGACTATTACGTGGAGGGAAGAATTTTTTTCTGGTCTAAACTCTTTGGAGTTCTGTAGGCTTCTTGTATATTTATGGACATCTCTTTCTTTAGGTTAGGAAAGTTTCCCTCTATAATTTTGTTGAGGATATTTACTGGCTCTTTAAGTTGGGAGTCTTCCCCCTCATCTATACCTATTATCCTTAGGTTTCACCTTCTCATTGTGTCTTGGATTTCCTGTATGTTTTGGGTTAGTAGCTTTTTGTATTTTGCATTTTCTTTGACAGTTGTGTCAATGTTTCCCATGGTATCTTCTGCACATCAGATTCTCTCTTTTATCTCTTGTATTCTGATGGTGATACTTGTGTCTATGACTCCTGATCTTTTATTTAGGTTTTCTATCTCCAGGGTGGTCTCCCTTTGTGATTTCTTTATTGTTTCTACTTCCATTTTTAAATCCTGGATGGTTTTGTTTAATTCCTTCTCCTGTTTGGTTGTGTTTTCTTGCAATTCCTTAAGGGATTTTTGTGTTTCCTCTTTAAGGGTTTCTATCTGTCTACCACTGTTCTCCTTAAGTTCTTTGAGAGTGTTATTTATGTCTTTCTTAAAGTCCTCTATCATTGTCATGAGAAGTGATTTTAATTCTGAATGCTGCTTTTTTTGGTGTGATGGGGTGTTCAAGGCTTTCTATGATGGGGGAACTGGGTTCTGATGATGCCATGTAATTTTGGTTTCTGTTGCTTACATTCTTTCGGTTGCCTTTTGCCATCTGGTTAACTCTAGTGCTGCCTGTACTTGCTGTCTCTGACTGAAGCCTGCATTTCCAGTTATCTTGCTTGTGTCTGATCTCCTCGGGGTCCAGATGTCTCTGTGATCTTCTCCAGCTGCACTGAGTACAGTGGTACCTCTAGGATGGCTCAGAATATGGTGCCTCCAAGGTAGCAGTCCAGCTAGGTGTCTGCTGTTCTGGGTGCAGTGTCTCCTCTAGGATGTCTCAGGATAAGATGTCCACTGATCTGAGTGCAGTGGCTCCTCTAGGATATCTCAGGATATGTTGTCTGATGCTCTGAGTTCAGTTGTTCCTCTGTGGCAAAGTGGCTGGATATAAAATCAACTCAAACAAATCAGTAGCCTTTCTCTACTCAAAGGATAAACAGGCTGAGAAAGAAATTAGGGAAATGACACCCTTCACAATGGCCACAAATAATATAAAATATCTTGGAGTGAATCTAACCAAGCAAGTGAAAGATCTGTATGACAAGAACTTCAAGTCTCTGAAGAAAGAAATTGAAGAAGATCTCAGAAGATGGAGAGATCTCCCATGCTCCTGGATTGGCAGGATTAACTTAGTAAAAATGGCCATCCTGCTAAAAGCAATCTACAGATTCAATGCAATCCCCATAAAAATTCCAAATCAATTCTTCATAGAGATAGAAAGAGCAATTTACAAATTTATTTGGAATAAAAAAAACCCCTAGGATAGCGTGAACTATTCTCAACAATAAAAGAACTTCCATCCCTGACCTCAAACTGTACTACAGAGCAGTAGTGATAAAAACTGCATGGTATTGGTATAGAGACAGACAGGAAGATCAATGGAATAGAATTTAAGACCCAGAAATGAACCCGCACACCTATGGTCACTTGATATTTGACAAGGGAGCTAAAACCATCCAGTGGAAAAAGGTCAGCATTTTCAACAAATGGTCAGCATTTAGAAGAATGCAAATTAACCCAGTCTTATCCCCTTGTACAAAGCTTAACTCCAAGTGGATAAAGGACCTTCACATAAAGCCAAATACACTAAAACTAATGGAAGAGAAGTTGGGGAAGACCCTTGTATACCTAGGGACAGGGGAAAAGTTCCTGAACAGAACATCAATGGCTTATGCTCTAAGCTCAAGAATCGACAAATGGGACCTCATCAAATTGCAAAGCTTCTGTAAGGCAAAGGACACTGTTAACAAGATAAAATGGCAACCAAGAGATTGGGAAAAGATCATTACCAATCCTAGATCCAATAGAGGGCTAATATCGAATATATACAAAGAACTCAAGAAATTATACTCCAGACAACAAAATAACCCCATTACAAATGGGGTACAGAGCTAAACAAAAAATTCTCAACTGAGGAAACACTAATGGCTGAGAAGCACCTTAAGAAATGCTCAACATCCTTAGTCATCAGGGAAATGCAAATCAAAACAACACTGAGATACCACCTCAGAATGATACCATATCCAGTCAGAATGGCTAAGATCAAAAACTCAGGTGATAGTAGATGCTGGGGAGGATGTGGAGAAAGAGGAACACTCCTGCATTGTTGGTGGGGTTGCAAGCTGGTACAACCACTCTGGAAGTCAGTCTGGTGGTTCCTCAGAAAATTGGACATAGCACTACCTGAGGACCCAGCTATACCACTCCTGGGCATATACCCAGAAATGCCCCAACATATAACAAACACATATGCTCCACTATGTTCATAGCAGCCTTACTTATAATAGCCAGAAGCTGGAAAGAACCCAGATGCCCTTCAACAGAGGAATGGATACAAAAAATGTGGTACATTTACACAATGGAATATTACTCAACTCTTAAAAATAACGAATTCGAGAAATTCTTAGGTAAATGGATGGAACTAGAAAATATCATCCTGAGTGAGGTAACCCAATTACAAAAGAACACACATGGTATTTACTCACTGATAAGCGGAGATTAGCCCAAAAGTTTGAAACAACAAAGATTCAGCTAACAGACCACATGAAGCTCATGAAGAAGGAAGAACAAGTCTGGATGCCTAGGTCTTACTTAGAAGGAGTAACAAAATACCCAAGGGAGCAAATATGGAGACAAAGTGTGGGACAGAATCTGAAGGAGAACTTGTATGGAGACCATTCCACCTGGGTATTCATCCTATGTGCAGTCACCAAAAATAGACCCTGATATGGATGTCAGGAAGGGAAAGCTGACAGCAGCCTGATAAGGCTGTCTCCTTAGAGGTCCCCCAGAGTCTGACATACCCAGAGGCAGATACTCTCAGCTAACCATTAATCTGATCAAAGGTTCCCAATGGAGAAGTTAGAGCATAAACTGAAGTAGCCAAAGGGTGGGTGGCCCCATGAGGAGAGTAACAATACCAACCAGCCAGAGCTCCCCAGGATCTAAACCACCAGCCTAGGAGCACATATGGAGGGACACATGACTCCAGCTGTATATGTAGGGTAGGATGTCCTTGTTGGGCATAGGTGGGAGAGGAGGTCTTTGGTCCCATGAAGGCTGAACACTGAGTGTGGGGGGGGAATCTGAGGGTGGGGGAAGTGGAGGGTAGGTGAGGCACACCCTCATAGAAGCAGAAGGAGGGGGGATGGGATAAGGAGTTCCTGGGTGGTGGGGGGAATGCGGTAAGGGGATAAAATTTGAAATGTAAATATTATATCCAATAAAAGGGGGGGGGGAAGAAAAGCGGTCAGAACCAACATCATTAATAAAATTTCAGCCCACTTAAAAAATTATCTTGATACTAAAATTTGTTTTGAGAATTGTATATTGCAGAATACTAAGCCTTTGTATATCTACTCATCAAGTAAGCTGGGCAGACCTGCTCCAACCTCTGAGGTCCTAGAATTCCAGCTAAATGCAGTGAAAACAGTGTCAGAGGCTTATCAATTTACTCTCCCCCCCCACTCCTCTTCTAATATCTCAATGCCCATAATCAGTTTGAAGAAGCTAATGAAGAGTCAGAGCCTATTCCCTGGGCTTGGGGACTAAGGTGGTAAATGTTGGGCTGTGTTTCTAGGGAAAAGTAGTGGTTTTGTGGGAATAGAGAGGATTAGCTAGGATTTATTGCATAGCCATAACCTATTGGTAGAAATCTGTACAATTATTATCAAGGTGAAGATATAATTTCTTAAATGGCACCAATTTACTTTGATTACAAATTTTAACGTTTTCATTGGTACGAGCTTCTTATTGATATAAAAGTGAGATGAATATTGTTACTCTCATATAGGCATTTTACCAGCATAACCCATTTAGGAATACAAGTCTTAGACCCAGTCCTTCTTTAACTTTTTTAAAACAGATGTGAGATGGTTAGCCTGTGAGTTAAGGGACTATAGCAAATTCATGGCTTGGAATTTATTGTTAGGGTGTTTTCCATGTTTTATTTAGAAATAGCTAAGTGGAGTTAACAGACAACAGTCCAAATTACCTTACATGGATAGTTGGTTTTCAAAACGTCAGAAGTCCTCAGAATTGATGTGACAAACATTTCTGTATTAATGTTCATTTTGATTAGAGACCTGTCTGCTCCTGACAGCTTCCTATATTGAATTTTAAAAAGAAATTAAGCATCTTTGGAGTTACTCCAGCTGTGGTAAGACAGCCACTAGACAAGAATTGCCTCTTTCCATCTACAGACAAATTACTGTCCAGAAAAGGACACACTTGCAGAATAGTCGACTGATTATATCTGCCTAGACAGAGTAATCAGCCCTTAATAATTCTGCATCACTAGGTCTGTCAGGTGATCCTGGGCCAGAAGGCGGAAGATCAGATGCTTCAACGTTTTATAGTATAGGGAGTGTCCAGGTGTTCAGTGGTCTCTATAAATTGGCTAAGTTTTAGAAGCTATCTTTGTGCTTCCCATAATTTTAGTTAACTCAGTCATTCTGGATTTCTGACGGGGTTGCAAACTTATAGTCTCATAGCCAATCCTGGCTATTTACCTTGAGAGAAAAGATTTGAATGGATGGTTTTCAGCTGACATTCATCCTAAAGCCAAGGAAAAAGCCAGGTTCAGAACTAAGTGTTTTAGTTAGGAGAGATGACAGAGGTTCTGGTTAGTCAAAAAAATGATGGACTGGGTATTAGGACTATCTCGTACCTCATTGATACAAATTGGCATAATTATACTCTAATTGTATTTAAAGAGAAAAGTTTTATTTTAACAGGAAGGGTGATATGTAGGAGGAGCTAAGGTGGGAGGAGTACTGAGAGGAAGAGAAGGAGTAAGGCGAGGAGAAGAAGGAGAGGAAAAGCTAGGTGATGAGACAGAGAAAGAGAGAGAAAGAGGGGGGAGACAGGAAGGCAGATGTTCACGTGTCTCCACCAGTCAAAGGTAGTTGATATATCTAGGTTGGGTATTGGGTTACATTTCTGATTGAGCATTATGAACCTTTGATTAACATTTTTTTAAAAACGTGTATAAATGCAAAAAGGAAAAGGGGGCATGGGATAGGGGTTTTCTAAGGGGGGGGAATGGGGAAAGGGGATGGCATCTGAAGTGTAAATAAAATATCCAATTTTTTAAAAAAGAAAGAATAACCATTGGAAAACAAAAAGAAAAAAAAGAGAAAGTTTTATTATCTTGTTTGAAATGATATGCTTGCTTATTTTGTATTCATCTATCTGCTTGTTTAACTATACACATAACTTGATAAGAAATATTGCTATATATCTAGACAATTTGAACATAAATAATAACCCTATAAAATTATATATTCCTGCAATGCTAGCCCTGAGAAATTGAAGCAGGAAGATCACCATGAGTTTGGGGCAAGCTTGAGTTATAAAACAAGTTAGAGGTTAGCCTTAGCCTGTGATATACTATGAGACTATATGCCATGAAAAATGTATACAGCAAAGCATATTGTCTTTATGTAGAGTAGGATAATAATATAAAATCCTTTGTATAAAAAAAGCACTGAATATTAGAAGTGAGCCTGGAACCTCAAAAATTACAGTATCCCCATATATGTATATTGAAAAAGGTAAGAAGATAGAAACTCACTTTAAACAAACACCATGAGACAAAACATACGATAGACTCCAAGACAACTTACCAGACCTGCAGTTGAAGGGACATTAAGACTTACTGTTGTGGCATCTTCTATCTCAGTGGACACTAACCCTGGCAAAGCAAGGCCTTCTTTGTCAATAAGCAAACTATTGTTTCTAACTCATTGTGACCTTTCATATCCAGCAGAAGAAAACAGAGTATACCATTACTATCACATTTGTAATTCAATGAGTGAGGCCATTTGATTCAGAGCTTGAGGTTCACACAAAACTAAAACTGACCTAGAATTTTAAAAGCTGAGTTAGACAAACATAGTAGCCTAAGTAGAGAGGACATGACTATAGGTATAATGATTTTGTACACTGTAAAGTTTATCCTTGTGTTATTTAAATTTATATCTCTCCCCTCATACAATTCATTCTAATGCTTATATCAAAAATCTCCTTTCTCAAATTTGTGTAAACAATTCTTACCATTTATTGTCTGCCTTGTGAACAAATGCTGGTCACCCAAAGGCTGAGAAGAATAGAGAACAGGCAGTTTGTCTGCCAGCCAGGGCCAGGAAAGAGGAGAGAAAGGGAAATTGAGATCAGCTAGGAGGATTTGGGGCCATTAGGAAGTGTCCAGAGAGAGATCATGGAAACATATTTGAAGTTCAAAGATCCAGATTAATAATAATATCCAAGTATCATAGAATGGGGCTGGGAGGTAGCCAGATTAGTATAGAAAGTAAAGATAAATCATTTACTTGCTCATCAAATGAGGTACAGTTTCAAATAATTCTTCATTTATCTATGTGATTATTAGAAAGCTGTAGTGAGCCGCTGTGGCTGCACACGTGCGTTTTTCCAACATGGCGCTGGCCACATGTTTCCCCAGCAATAAACAATCATTCTGCGCAGCTGCTAGGCA
Source organism: Arvicanthis niloticus (assembly GCF_011762505.2). Classification (NCBI taxonomy): domain Eukaryota; kingdom Metazoa; phylum Chordata; class Mammalia; order Rodentia; family Muridae; genus Arvicanthis; species Arvicanthis niloticus. Next base: position 62,232,825 of record NC_047659.1, read on the forward strand.
GAAAGAGCGCCAAACCACTGGCCTATCCCGAGGCGTAATACTGGGTAGTGAGCAAGCAGCCATTCAGAAGTGAATACGTCACTCTAGGGTGTATTTAAGGGACCCTCTTCCGGTTTCTTGGGTCTTTCCACTTTATCGTGTGCAGTAGTAAAAAGTTCCTCGTGGCAGTAAACCCGTATCGCCTCCTGTCCTTATTCGCGGGCGAAAAGGGATTTTGGGGGCGCGCGTTACAGAAAGCAACATAAAGTAAAGGAATACAGCTGTCAGATTAATTCACTGTTTACATTGATATTAAAAATAATTCATTCACACAGGAACCTTGGAGACCTGTTTAGGTAGTAGACTATAAAATAACCTCTGTCATTTTAATTAATATATATGACATCTAGATTACAACTAATCCTTCTCAGGTCTCTAATTACATTGATGACTAAGCTAATTGTAGTTTGACAGCTAGAGAACAAGCAACTAGCTCCTTACCACAAGGTAATTCAATAGCATGTTAAGTCATTAGTTAATTCATTAACTAGTAAAGACTATCAATCAGATCTCTTATGAAAAAAGGCAAATAAGTTTGCCTTGTTAAGTGTTTTGACTTTATTAATTGCAAGATATAAAGGTTGCAGGACACAAAAATCTGACAAGATGGTAGGAAAGTATTTTAAGCTACATAAAAAGAACAAAATGCTTTAGATTTCTTCCCCTCACTATGCCACTGTAATATTAGAATTTCAAACATTCAGAGATCTAACATTAATCAATGAAGTTCTGATAAATTATTAGCCTAACTCTGATAAAATAATCCATTTTCAAGATCAAATGTCATAGTCACAAATTCTAATTTTCCTTGGTTGGCATTTAACTATAGATTTAAAGGTCTAAAGGTATGTTAAATTAATACAATCAACTATCATAATCATAAGCTCAAGATTTATGTTTCCTTGGATTGTCTTTTAACTATAGATTTAAAGATGTTTTTTGATACTACACACACACACACACACACACACACACACACACACTTTCCTAGAGGCAGATGGTCCCACAGACCCTGAACAATGATGAAACAGCCATCATTCTCAGAACTCCACCATCATCTCAATTTTCTTCGGTTCACAGAAGACAGAAACATCTCCCCCAAATCAACAAGAAGTAATTTAAAAAACATGAGGACCTCACTCATTCCCCATCATTACCCCTTTCTAGTTTCTCATTTTTAATTTAAGAAAAATGAAAGAATGTTGGCTTACAAACAATTCCACTAAGCTCTGCCCAAAAGTTATATAGCAACAGCTTTCATAGCCACCTGCCAGGTGTGAGCCAGGCCTATAAGTACTGCTTGGCTACCCTAAGTCCTCCCTCTCCCTCTCCCTCTCCCTCTCCCTCTCCCTCTCCCTCTCCCTCTCCCTCTCCCTCTCCCTCTCCCTCTCCCTCTCCCTCTCCCTCTCCCTCTCCCTCTCCCTCTCCCTCCCCCTCCCCCTCCCCCTCCCCCTCCCCCTCCCCCTCCCCCTCCCCCTCCCTCTTTCTCTCCCTCTCCCTGTCCTTCTACCTGTTCCTCTCTCTACTCCCTTCTCCTCCCTCTCTCCTATTCTTTCTCATCATCCTTTACTCTCTGTGTCTCCATGTGTTCCTAGCAGGCCTCTTTCTCCCATCTCTTTTTTTTTTTGTCATTCTCAGCCTTCCCTTTCTTTGTCTCTACACTTTTCCGGGTCTCCTTCCCTTCTCCTGCCAATAAATCCTCTTTACACTAGGTCTGTACTATGGCTTGATTGCTTAGGGGGACATCTTGGCATAAGACTGAAGAGATGCTCCCTCCTGCCAAATTATACCACCCTTTTACTTAACACAACACTAACCTTTGTAATTCTGTATATGTAATGCATAGAATTTGCCAGCACTAGTTCCACACTTTCTTTATTGAATTCTGAATCTTTTTTCCCATTTTTATTGGATATTTTATTTACACTTCAGATGGCATCCCCTTTCCCCATTCCCCCCCTTAGAAAACCCCTATTCCATGCCCCCTTTTTCTTTTTGCACTTATACATTTTTTAAAAAACGTTAATCAAAGGCTTTATAAGTTTGGTATTGCTCAATCAGAGGTGTAACCCACTACTCAACCTAGATATATCAACTATCTTTGACTGGTGGAGATACGTGAACATCTGCCTCCCTGTCTCCCCCCTCTTTCTCTCTTTCATCACCTAGCTTCTCCTCTCCTTCTTCTCCTCCTCTCCTTACTCCTTCTCTTCCTCTCAGTACTCCTCCCACCTTAGTTCCTCCTACATATCACCCTTCCTGTTAAAATGAAACTTCTCTCAAAATACAATTAGAGCATAATTATGCCAATTTTTACCAGTGAGGTACAAGATAGTTCTAATACCCAGTCGATCATTTTGTTGACTAACCAGAACCTCTGTCATTTATCCTAACTAAAACACTTAGAGCTTCTTATTGATATAAAAGTGAGATGAATATTGTTACTCTCATAGGCATTGTACCAGTATAACACATTTAGGAATACAAGGCTTAGACCCAGTCCTTCTTTAACTTTTTTAACTGATTTGAGATGGTTAGCCAGTGAGTTAAGGGACTATAGCAAATTCATAGCTTGGAGTTTATTGTTAGGGTGTTTTCTATGTTTTATTTAGAAATAGCTAAGTGCAGTTAACAGACAACAGTCCAGATTACCTTACATGAATAGTTGGTTTTCAAAACATCAGAAATCCACAGAATTGATGTGACAAACATTTCTGTATTAATGTTCATTTTGATTAGAGACCTGTCTGCTCCTGACAGTTTTCTATATTGAATTCTAAGAAGAAATTGAGCTTCTTTGGAGTTACTCCAGTTGTGGTGAGACAACCACTAGACAAGAATTGCCTCTTTCCATCTACAGACAAATTACTGTCCAGAAAAGGACACACTTGCAGAATAGTCGACTGATTATATCTGCTTAGACAGAGTAATCAGCCCTTAATAATTCTGCAGCACTAAGGTCTGTCAGATGATCCTGGGCCAGAAGGCGGAAGATCAGATGCTTCAACGTTTCATAGTAGAGGGAGTGTCCAGGTGTTCAGAGGTCTCTATAAATTGACTAAAGTTTAGAAGCTATGCTTTGTGCTTCCCACAATTATAGTTAACTCAGTCATTCTGGGTTTCTGACAGGGTTGAAAACTTATAGCTTCATAGCCAATCCTGGCTATTTACCGTGAGAAAAAAGATTTGAGTGGATTGTCATCAGCTGATATTCATCCTAAAGCCAAGGAAAAAGCCAGGTTCAGAACTAAGTATTTCAGTTAGGATAGATGAATTCGGAATCTCATGAGTTCTATTTTTGGTTCTGAGATTACATATAAAAAGATCCATCATCAGAATAAATAACCTAAAGTTGAAAGTGGACAAGATTTATGTTATGTTATTTTATGTTATTTGTCTAAGAATTCCTAAATTTCATTATGATTCACTGTAAATGCAAATTTCTGAATGTAAGTAACTATTTGTTTTGTGGTACTTAGTAGTATTCATTTGTCTAGCAATTGCTTAACCTAGAATACAATAACAAACTAAATACTCATGTTTATACAAAACACATCAGAAAATAATAAGATAATTAGATAGGTTTTTTTTCTGTCTAACCTCCTTAGACACTTTTCTTGTGTTGCCAATATACTACAACCACAGCAAATAAGTGTTATATTTAGCTGAAAAAGCTAAATCTTATGCTACTAACATTGGGAATTTTACTCTTATTTCTGTTGCCTTTGAAGTTCTGTTTGAATATTCTCACTCATCTAAACCATTATCTTTTACATACATGAACACATTTTAATTAGCTTGTTCAAATTTTACAAGGTACACCTATCAAAGCTTTGTTTTTTGCATCCATAACAGTTTTGGATACTATCTACAATTGTTAATTGGATTCTAGATTCCAGACAGTAAATTTGACACTATAGAGATCTTAAAATCTGTATACTGATAACCCAAGTTAAAATTCTGATATAATTCTGATAAGATGTTAAACTTCCTGTATACCATTTCTTTATTCATAGTAATGCTAATTTTATATGTGGTAAATATCAATGTTACCATTCTTTGAAGTTTAACTATTACGAATTTATTTTATAAACTGGGTGCACTAAAATCATATGACACATTTAAAGAATATATAATCACATTCTTCATTGTGTAAATGATTAAAAAACAGAACTAATGCATCTAGACAGACCGTAAAATAGAAACACAAAATATTACAGAACTGGAGTGAAATAAAACTTCAGAGATGATTTTAATTGCACATAAGAAGCTTTCAGGTTCATGAGGTCTCACTTTGCTTTCTTTCTTTCTTTTTTTTTTTTAAATTGGATATTTTCTTATTTACATTTCAAATGTTATCCAATCTCCAGGTCTCCCCTTCAAAAACCCCCTTTCTCTTCCCTCCTCCCCATGCCTCTCTAAAAGTGCTTCCCTATCCACTAACCCACTCCCACCTTCCTGCCCTGGTATTCCCCTACACTGGGGCATGTAATACCCAGAGGACTAAGGGCTGCTCCTCCCCATGATGTACAATAAGGTCATCCTCTGCTACATATGCGGCCAGGACCATGGGTCCATCCATGTGTATTATTTGGTTTGTGGTCAACTCCCCAGGAGCTCTGGAGGTTCTGGCCAGTTGACACTGTTGCTCCCCCCATGGGCCTGCAAACCCCCTCAGATCATTTAGTCCCTTCTCCAACTCCTCTGCTAGGAACCCAGCACTCAGTCCAATAGTTGGTTGCAAGCATCTTCCTCTGTATTTGTCAGGCTCTGACAGAGCCTCTCAAGAGAGAGCCATATAAGGCTCCCAACAGCAAGCCTTCCCTGCATCCACAATAGCATTCCGGTTTGGTAACTGTATATGGGATGGATACCCAGGTGGGGCAGTCTCAGGATGCCCTTTTCTTCAGTCTCTGCTTTACGTTTTGTCTCCATATTTTCTCCAGTGAGTATTTTGTTTCCCCTCCTAAGAACCACCGAAGCATCCATAATTTGGTCTTCCTTCTTTTTCAGCTTTCTATGGTCTATAAATTGTATCTTGGGTATTTCGAGCTTTTGGGTTAATATCCACTTATTAGTGATAGTGCATGTCATGTGTGTTCTTTTGTGACTGGGTTACCTCACTCAGGATGGTATTTTCTAGTTCCATCCATCTGCCTGTGGATTTCATGAAGTCATTGGTTTTAATAGCTGAGTAGTACTCCATTGTGTAAATGTATCCCAATTTCTGTATCCATTCCTCTGTTGAGGGACATCTGGGTTCTTTCCACCTTCTGGCTATTATAAATATGGCTACTATGAACATAGTAGAACATGTGTCTTTATTACATGCTGGAGCATCTTCTGGGTGTATGCTCAGGAGTGGCATAGATGGGCCCTCAGGTAGTATTATGTCCAGTTTTCTGATGACCCACCAGACTGACTTCCACAGTGGTTGTATCTGCTTGCAATTCCAAAAGCAATGGATGAGTCTTCCTCTTTCTCTACATCCTTGCCAGCATCTGCTGTCACCTGAGTTATTTAACTTAGGCATTCTGACTAGTGAGAAAAAATTTCCTGCCTGTAAGATGTACAGGGATAAAGATGAAGTAGAAACTAAAGGAATAAACAACCAGTGACTTTCCCAACATAAGACCCATCTAAATAGAGAGAGCCACCCCCTGACACTATTAATCATACTCTATTATGCTTGCAGACAGGAACCTAGGATGTCTCCTGGGAAGCTTCATTCAGCAGCAGATGATAACAGATGCAAATACCCATAGCCAAACATCAGGCAGAGCTTGGGAAGTCTTGTGGAAGTGTATATAATGAAATTGAATAAGCTGGAGGATAAAGGACACCACAAGAAGACCTACAGAATCAACTAACATGGGAACAAGGGGGCTTACAGAGACTGAACCGCCAACCAAGGATCATGTAGGAGCTGGATCAAGCCCTTCCTCATTTATAAAATATGTGAAGCTTGCTCTCCATGTGAGTTTCCTACCAATTGAAGTGGTGGCTGTCTCCAACTCTGTTGGAAATCTTTGGATCCCCTTCCTCTAACTGCCTGGTTGTGCCTCAGTGTTAGAGAAAGTTTTTATTCATGCTGGGACTAGATGTCTCAGGGTTAGGTGGTACCCAAGTGTGGGGGATTTCCTTTCCCAGAGGGAAGGTATTTCTTGGGGTGAGACTGAGATGTGTAGAGGCATGGGGGACTGTGGTTAGGATGTAAAATGAATAAAAAAATAAATGATGAAAAGAAAAACTAGTGAATATGGAAATAGCTTGATTATTTTATGTATTTCCAAAGTAAAAGGAGTCCTGGGATTTGATATTTTAATTCTTATGTATAATTATTGCATAACAAAATATCATTTGTACTTTCAATATTATTGAGAAAAATAATCACAATTCCTTTTTGATGTTTTTATCAATCATATATATGCTATATGCAAACACTATTATAAAATAATAGAATACATTCTTGATATTGGCATTGTTTTAATACAATTTATTTATCTTAGTATAACAGGTTGACACTCAAAAGTGAGTGCTGTACTTAGAAGCTAATATTTTCAATGCATGCTTGCTGTTTAAATCAAGGCAGTATTTTATTGTCACAGCCTGAGCTACCCTATGCTTGGGGGCCAAAAATGTTGAAAACCGTACTACCCCATGTTTGGGAGCCAAAATGTCTCCGACTGTTCTGTCAATGTTGGGACCCGCACTGCTAAAAGCCTTAGGGGCTAAATTGTTAGAGCCTGCACTGTCCCAAGTTGCTCCAGTCTGCGGGTCAGGGTTCAGCAAGAGAGAGAGTGAGGATGGACTCGAAGAATGAAGACCAGACAGAGTGTGATTCAATCCTGTTTATTCTGCAGTCTCTCTTCTTCTCTCTAAGCTGTACTCCAAGTTGTACTCCTAATGCCTTATTCCTACTCCAAGTTGTACTCTCTGAAGTGTCTGATTCTCAGTTCCTCTCTTCTGTCTGCCTCTCACCTTTTATATGTCTCACTTCTAAGCCACACCTCTAAGTCACGCCTTTAATCATGCCCTTGGGTCTTGTCTCTAAATCAGATCTCTAAGTCACACCTTTAAGTCACACACCTTTAACTCTCACATACCCAAGGGAAAATCCTGGGTATCTCAAGCAAGTTGTTATCAGAGTGTGCTCAGCTGTTGTAGGCTATTGTAATCATGTCTCTTATCAGGGTATATGGCTCAAGATGGCTAAAAGGATGATAGCCTCCTTCTGTCGGCTCCCCACATTTTATATTATAAAGCAAGATTTGATATGAAATACAACATTAAGATGGAATTATAACCATAACTTGCCAATGCTACTGATTCAAAAATACTTCTCAGAACTTTAATTTATATAATATAGGAACATTTAAGATCTTTGTTTACATTGTTTATTGATGAAAAATGAAAATAAAGCATAACATGACTAGAAACTGTTGAGTATGTAATTTCTCTTTCTAAATCTTACTTCTACATTATTCATAAGAGAGATTTTATAAATATTTTATATAGAAACTTCACATGGAACAAAGCTGAATGCATTGTATTTGTAAAAGAAATATGTTGTTAACAAAGTGAAAAGCAGTATACATACAAGACAAAATGTATATAATATATAACTTTATAAAATTAATAATTTCAGATATGATCAAAGTATAATCAACTTGTTTGATATAAATATGTATATATAAAAATATAGTATATGCTTAAATTATGTTGCATGAGCTTGAAGTTTTAAGTGCATGAGTCTGCTGACTGTCCCCTTCACATCTTTGTTCCTAAGGCTGTAGATGATGGGATTAAGCATGGGGATCATGACAGTGAAAAGCACAGTTTCCACTTTTACCACAAGCCATGAGTTTTGGGAATTGGGTACACAGTAGAGAAGGAGAATGATACCATGGAAGATGCTGATGGCAGTCAGGTGGGAAGAACATGTAGACAAAGCCTTTTGGAGTCCACCTTTAGATGGCATCTTAAGGATTGTGACAACTATGAAGACATAGGAGGCCAGAATGATGAGGAGGCTACAAGTCTCATTGAATATAGAAATGATTAAACATACCACTTGGCTGAAGGTTGGGTCAGAACAGGACAAAGACAGAATGGCAGAGTACTCACAGCCAAAGTGGTTGATGACATTAGGTCCACAGTAGGATAGTTGCAAAAGAGAGTATGTAATAGTCAAGGAACAGAGTACACCCCACATATATGTTCCAGCTACAAGGAAAGCACACAGCTTGGGAGACATTGAAACTGTGTAGAGTAAGGGGTTACACACAGCAACAAACCTGTCATAGGCCATCACTGCTAACATGAACATTTCTGTAATTACAAATGCACAAATTAAAAAAAATTGTATCATGCATCCTTTGAACGAGATTGTCCTGTCCTCAACAATCAAGATTTCTAGAAGTTTAGGTGTAAATACACTGGAATAACAAATATCCAAAAATGAAAGATGGCTGAGAAAAAAGTACATGGGTGTGTGGAGCCTGGGATTGATCTTTCTGACCACAATTATGCCCATGTTACCTATTAGAGTAACTGTAGATGGTAAAAAACAGGAGAAAAAGAGCTGCCTGGAGATGTGGATATTCTGAAAAACCCAAAAGGATGAACATAGTCACAGAACTCTCGTTTCTCAAATCAAGCATCATGTTTCTTCATTGAAAAAGTAGAATGAAAGAGAGCATAATTTAAAGCAGCAAAGTGATGGATTGTGATTTGTGATATTTTTAGCTTAGGCCTATTGCAAACAAGAGACTTTCCATTCTCATTCATGAAAATTTACTTCAATTGGAATCTTGCTTGCATCAAGTTGTGATTTTTATTATTTTCATTGATTTGATCTTCAGTCATGTGGGTTTTTTCAATCTACAATTTAAACTGTAGCACCTGATAAAATTATCATAATTACAAATTATACATATATATATGTATATATGGAAATGTGTATATATATGATATATACATATATATCTAAAACATTAGAATTTTACCTATTAATGTATAATTTTATGACAACAATACAGACATTGATGGCAAAAAGCATTAAACATAATTTCTTTTAGTCATACAATCATGTCAGAAGAGTACCTTGGACACAATATCTTTATCACATATATTGAAATGTAATGGTAAATGTACTAGAATGATCCATCAACACAGCTATCATATATGCCAGTGCTCTGCTCTTGTTATCTATTCTGCAAATGTTACACAGTTACCTACTTTTTAAATCACACATATTTTATAATTTTAAGTGATCTTTGCTACTGAATTCATATTTCCATCTTCTGACAGGTTAGAAAGCTCAAGAGTCTCAGCAGCCAAAAATGATTTCTTGAAGATGGAATTAAAGACATTTTAAGAGATTCACCTCCAGTAGAATGTCAGTGTATCAAGTGGAGGGATGAGGTTGCCATCCCACAGTCAAAAACTCTAATATAGAATATTTCCTGTCTAAAAGAACTGCAGGAACAACAATGGAGAAAAGACAGAAGAAAAGGAGGTCCAGTAACCAGCCCAAAGTGGATCCATCTCAAGGGAAGACTCCAAAGCCTGACACTAATAGTGATGCTATGGTATGCTTACAGACAGGAGCCTAGCATGGCTGCTTCCCAAGAGACCTAAAAAAACAGATGACTGAGACAGATACATATACTCTAAATTAAAGAAATTCAGAAAGCATGAAAGAAGTTGTGGAGGAGGATGACGCCATAGGAAGACCAGCAATTCCTGGTCCAACACATATACAGCAGAAGACTGCCTCGTCAGGCCTCAGTGAGAGAAGATGCACATAACTCTAGAGAGACTTGAGACTCCAGGAAGTGGGGAGGCATGGCAGGTAGGGGTGAAGTAGGGAGGGTGAGGCAACCTCTTAGAGAAGCAGGAGGAGGAGTGGTATGAGGAACTGTAGGAGGGCAGACCATGAGTGGGATAATAACTGCACTGTAAAAAAAAAAAAAAAATTAAAGATAATTTAAAAAAAAATTCCCTGTGGCTTTCTTTAGCTTGTATGGTCATCTTTATACATATCTAATCAGACTGGAAAGAAAAACCATCAATTACTATGAATAAAAATAGAAACAGACTCGGGAATAAAAGGATATGCTTTAATATTAAACATAATTATTTTCCTCATGTAGACAAAGAAAATTAAAACATATATATGATTTGTTAAAAGAACTTTTGTTTTAGTTACTCATCAGGAGTCTAAGTATTAAATAATTTACATGAACACACCTGAGGCCTGGTTTAGGGAGTGTAGGTAGAAATTATACAAATATGATTGAGTATTATGAAAGGCAGTAAAAACTCAATGTTTCCTTTTAACTACATCATGTTATAGCTTACATCAAGTACGGAATTAACCTCAGGCAAGTAGTGTGATTAGTATCACCCTGTGTTACAATCTCAATTGCATGCCATTTCTGTGTATGTGACCTTTGTTGACTGTTTTTCCTGTACAGGTAAATCTGACATGTCATATCTTTCTTTGTAAGTTAGTGAAATCAATTTAAACTATCTTTATATTGTTGTGAAAAACAATTCCTAGTATGGTCATATCATAATGTCATAAACATTGAGTGATCTTCTCAACCTAAATCAAGGTAATATTAAAATCTGATGAAGTCTGAAATAAAGGGAGTTTGTGAAAATGTAAAATACATTTTCAATAATCATTAGCAATATTTCTAAAGTATCTTTTAAGTTTTATTTTTATTTAATTCTGTACTTACCATGTTTATGTCCTCTATCTTGTGCTATGTTGTTATATCAAAGCACTACTCACTTTTTTTGGAGCTTACTTCAGTCCTTGCTCCTAAAATAAGATGCATGTCATTTGTTATCACCATTAATTTCATAACTAAACATTGAAACATTAATGTAGAACATCTCAGGTACAATGAGTAATAAGAGATTATTATCAGAAGACATATGACAATATGTATGGAAAAGTATTCCGGAAGAAAGAGCCAATTTGGAGACATGTTTCATGTCAATTCTGCATCAGATTACCATAGAAAATCTGAACAAGTCAAAATCAAGTAATGACACTGGATTAGACATAAATAATCTCTCATCAAGAAAAGCTCAGGAAAGTTCCTCTACTGAGTTGTTCTTCACAGTTAAAAAATGAAATCATTTGTCCATTCAAATCATCAGTAAGAAGTTTTATATAGCTGAACATTAAATCTAACACACAGAATTGGTGGGGATACTTGTAATAGTCATAGTAATATTGAATGAGATGGTAAGTTTAAGGCAAAGTCCATGACTTTAAAATATACTGCAAAATTCCAGTTTTGAATGCTGGAGGGACATTGCATAAACAAACCAATAGATGGAACAAGTTAAGTAATTTAAAATAAACCCCAACACTGATAGAGACCAATTTATGTCAAATTACTAGGAACATGAATAGAATAAGGTCTAGCTTGTCAAAAATGGTGCTAGGAAAATGATATGTACATATGTTCAGCAATAGAATTAGGATACTGTCTTATCAACTATAAAATTAATCTAGTCATACTAAATAACTCAATGTAACATAAGATATAAAATACAATAAAATTTTACATATGGGATCATCATTGAAGATTTATTTCAGGACATTGTAATGGGGAAGAAGTCTCAATTTTTCAAAGGCACAAAGATAAAATAAAAGAAATATACTCAAATAAAAGCCTTATAACAAGAGACAATAAAGCGAGAGAGAGAGAGAGAAAGAGAGAGAGAGAGAGAGAGAGAGAGAGAGAGAGAGAGAGAGGAGAAACAGAGACACAGAGAGACAGCTTTCTTTTTTGAAAGAGACAATTACAGGATGAGTGAAAATGAAATATAGAATATAAATTATTGTCTATATACATGAGGAACTTTAAAAAGTCACAAAATAATCATGGGAAGTAGAGGGAGAAATGGAGGAACTTGGGAAGGAGAGAGAAGGGGAAGGAAAAAAGGGGTCAGGATCAGGTGTGGGAAGAAACAGCGAAGATGAACAAAGGGTCAGGAAATTGAACTGAGGTGTGTATCAGTGGAGAATGGGGAAGTAGAGGTAGCAACCAAAAAGTCCTAGATGCCAGAAAAGTAAGAGGCTCTCAGGACCCAAAAGGGATGACATTAGTTCAAACACAAAACAAAGGGGAGAGAGAACCTGTAAAGACCATATCCAGAGGTTAAGGCACAGCCCCTGTTTGAGTGATGGGGCCTCCCACCCTTCTCAAACTTTTATCCCAGAACTGTTCCTTTCTGAAGGAAATACAGGAACAAAGAGTTGAGCAAAGACTGAAGGAAAGACCATCCAAAGACTTCCCCACCTGGGAATCCATCCCATTAGCAGCCACTAAACCCAGTTACTATTGCTGATGCCAAGAAGTGCTTGCTGACAAGAGCTTGAATACAGATGTCTCCTGAGAGGCTCTGCCAGAGTCTTACTGATACAGATGGGAATGCTTGCAGCCAATCATCAGACAGAGCACAGAGACCTCAATGGAGGAATTAGGGAAAGGACTGAAGGAGCTGAAGGGGTTTGTAATCCATAGGAAGAACAACAATATCAACCAATCTGATCCTCCAAGGCTCCCAGGGACTAAATCACCAACCAAAGAGTACACAGAGAGTACCGATGGCTCCAGCTGGATAGGTAGCAGAGAAATGCCTTATTGGGTATCACTATGAAGGGAGGTCCTTGGTCTTGTGAAGGCTCAGTACCCCAGTATAAGGGGATGCTAGGGCAGTGAGACAAAAGTGGGTGGGTAGGTAGTGGAGCATCTTCATAGAAGCAGGGGAGGGGGAGGGGATAGGGGATTTTCAGAGGGGAAACCAAGAATGGGACTTACATTTGAGATGTAAATAAAGAAAATAAGCAATAAAATAGTAAGCAAACATAAAAGCATTTCAATAGGAAAATCAAAAACCAGATTTGAAAATAAGCCACATGCATACAAAAATTTCTAAAGGGCAGAGGAAAATATTCCAACATCATCAAGGAACTTTTAATATAAAGCTAAGAAATTCACAGAGGTGTGCAAATTATTAGGTGCAGAAATTAAGGAAGGTGATGTCAAGATAGCAAATTTTTTTGAAGAGTGACAGTTTCTTGTGTGCAGGTGCACAGTCAGGTGACCTTGAATAATAATAAGATGTAGTTTGTTTTCAAAGTTCAAATGATGTATTTAAATGTATTCATGATAAGTGGTTGCTTTTTCTAAAGTTTGAGGATGTTAAGATTACTTTAATAGTTTATGATATATAAAGGTTTTGACCTATAACTTGGTATTGTATCACTATGTGTAGTTTTATGAATAAGTTCAACAATAAGTAAAATAAAAAGTAACAAAAATCATAAATGAAAAAAAAAATGTTCTTTCTTGCTTTATCTTTAAATCTCTACCAGTGTCTGTATAACAGTATCCATTAAAATTAAAGAGAATTCTAACACATGATTTCAACCATGGTATATTTACATTGACTGCTAATATTTTGTGCCACTGATATCACTCATCATTGGAGACATTTATATGTCCATTGATAATGTAGTTAATTTGTTAAGTGCTTATTTAGAGTCTTCCATTTCCACTTTATTGTTATAATGACAGCTCAGTAATTAACAATGTTTGTGACTACTCTAGGGAGAAAGAGTTCATTTTCCTGCACACATATGGGACAGCTCATAACCACCTAGAACTTCAGCTTCAGGGAATCCGATATCCTATTCAGATGCCTGTTAGCACTTCCACTCATGTCATACAAAACATATGCATATTCACACACACAAACACACACACACAGAGAAAGAGAGAGAAAGAGAGAGAGAGAGAGAGAAAGAAAGAAAGAGAGAGCAAGCAACAGTGACAGAGAGACAGAGAGTGAAACAGAGAGGGGAGATTGATAAATATTATATATATATATTGATATATATGCATGCATGATGTATGTATTTATGTATATATGTATGTATGTACATTAATTCACAAACTGAAAATAATAACTATACATTGGTACTATATAAACAATATATACAGTAATTTCTAAAAAAAAACCTTATGTTAAAATGTTTATGCTCAGATGGTGGCCTTTTGGGACATAAGGGTTTAAAAAGCTGAATAGAAGTTTTGAGTAAACCAGTAAGATGATATCAGAGCTTATCGCAGTTTGCTTAGCACCAAAATACATACCTTCAGTCAAATAAGCAGATGTTACTCTTTCTTATTTCATATCAGCTTTTACTTCTAAAATTATTGTGACAGAAAACATGTACAATACTCAACTAAAAATATATCTCAAATGTAAAATAGTCACTAAAGACAGTTGCTCTTGTTGTAAATTTTAAATTACATTCTTTCTTTTTATTTTAAATGATATGCAAAATATTGTGCAAAATTAAAATGGTCCTATATGCCAAGTAAGGCATTCCTTTAATGACAATAGTAAATTTTTGCAAACAATTCAAAAAAAGTAGCATTTTTCTCAATGTAGTAATGGTTTGAGTCACATATTGGTGTTCTTGATTGGACATTGAAATTATGCTTTACGCACATTTTATATACTAACATCTAACTGTTCAACATTAGGGATTCAGACCCTGGAGAATCCTAACAGGTTGTAATCATGAACGGAAACAAACATAATTAGAGAGAACTCCCTCATCTCTTATTAAAAACACAGTAACTTCCAAATCATTACTATATTAATATTCATGTCAGAAAAAAAGTTGCTAAACAATCATGTGTGTATTTCGTGTGTTTTTCATTTATTAAGTTTTATCTGGCTTATTTGTTTGTTTTGTTTGTTTGTTTGTGTGTTCGCCTGTTTGTCTTCTAAAATGACAAAGAAAGAAGAGGTTTAGAGGTGGGTGGATGGAGATCTGGGGAAGATCTGATAGGCATTGGGGGAAGGAAAACCATGACCAAGGGAAGACCCAAAGTCCTGGCATGGGGAGACTCCCAGGAGTCAATGCAAGTGAATTTAGATGAGATGCTTAACACTAGGGACATGGAACCTGAAGAGTCCACATCCTGTAGACAGACAGAACCCTCAGTAGAGGGACACCAACCCACAAAATTTTTGACCCAAAATTAGTCCTGTCTAAAAGAAATGCAAGGACAAATATGTAGCAAAGACTGAGGGAATGGCCCAACTTGTGACAAATCCTATGGAGAAGCACCAATCCCTGACATTATTAATGATACTCTGTTTGGCTTACAGGCAGAAACCTAGCACAACTGTCCTCTGAGAGCCTCTACCTAGGAGCTGACTGAAACAGATACAAATACCCATAGCCAAACATTGGATGGAGGTGAAGACCATTGTGGAAGAATTGAGGGAAGGATTGAAGGCCCTGAGAGGGTAAGAACCCCACAGGGAGGAGACAAACAGTGACAACTAACCTGGAGTTCTGTAAACTCTCAGAGCTAAGCTACCAGCTGAAGAGCATACTTGGGCTTCTCATAGCCCTGGGCCCATATGTAGCAGAGGGATACCTTGTTTGGTTTCAGTGGAAGAGAATGTTCCTAATCCTTCAAAGACTTCCTGAGCCAGGGTCAGGGGACCCCCAGGAAGGTTCCACACTTCCAGACATGGAAAGGAGGGAGGATCAGGAGAGACTCTATGAGGGGGACCTTAAGACACAGAGGACAACTGTCGGGCCTAAGAGGTCTAATCTCTATTCCACCTTCACCCTTCAGTCACATGCACAGGAGGGCATGATCCAGGCCCTAGAGAGATTTACATACTAATAAGGTACCTGAAGGCCAGAGGGTGGAGCTGATTAAACATTCCTCCCCAGCCCCTCCCCCCTTCTCCCCTCTCTATTTAACTCAGGTCTGCCCTGGGTTTTATGGGGTATGCATCCAGATCCATCCACCATCTGCCATGTCAATAAACTAGTTTTGGAAAACCAAGGACTTCCTCATGTGTTGGGGCCAGGCCGTGAGGAGCCATGAGGAACCATGGAGAGGCTTTTAGTTAATGAGCAGCCGGGCCCAACTTCCAGCTGGAGGAACACAGAGCGTTCCCAGCCTACTGCCCACAGCACGGCGGGAGGAACCATGGGTTCCCCAGTCATATTTTTTCCTCACATTTGTAAAGTATGGAAAATATTCTTTTTATGATATATGGAGAGAAAATACATAGCACAAAATAGAATTTGACAACAACAGATTCTGGTCACAGGGATAAAGATCCATTTCTTGACATTTAGGTTGTGAATTGAGTTTTTTATTTGGATTGTTATTTTTTTTTAATTGAGAAAATGTTTTTAGACAATACTTGGCCCTTGTTTTAATCATCTAATTCCTTCCAAATCCTCCCCACCTCCACACCCACTCAAAGCCTTCCTTTCTCAATCTCTCTTTAGAAAAGAAACAAATTAACAAATGTCTCAATACTTTCTCCATCTCAGGATCTATTTATTACATGCATTGTCTGCAGTATTTTTCAATGCTGATGTTCCACAATCAGACATAAAAGTCTTTTAAAATATGTGTTGCTCCATACCAAACATGTTTTAGTATGGATATTTAACGTATGAACCTGACTTCTTATTCTACATTATAGTTATTCAGACCATCTCAAGAATTCCAAATTTCTCCACACTTTATAGAAATCTGAAAATGAAAAGTCCATACCATGGGTAAGAAAGGCAGTAGAGTATTACTTGGCAATAAAGGCAAATTTACAGAAAAAAAAAATGAGCTGAATCTGGGTAATGATGGGTAAAATATAATACATAAGAGAAAGGGACAATTCTGGAATCACATTTGAATGAGTGTCTAATCGATATTTCAGCAGATTTCAGTTGTCCACAGAAGAGGAGGAAGATTGTAGGAGCCAGAGGAGTCAAGGACACCAAAAGAACACAGACTGCAGAATCAACTAAAGAGGGCTCATAAGGCCTCAAAGAGACTAAAGCAGCAAACAAGGGAGACTGCACTAGGAGGGTTAGCACTAGGTCCTCTGCATATATGTTATAGTCATTAGTGTCATATTTTTTATCTTTATGGTAATCCTAAAAGTGGTAGTAGAGGTGTCTCTGACTCTTTTGTGTGCCCATGGAATCCTTGCCCCACTCAGTCCTGATATGACAATTTGTGCCTAGTTTTATTGTAACTTCTTAAGCAGTCTTCATTCTTTTCTGAATGGAAATGTAGAATGAGTAAATCTGGGAGAGAAGGGAGTAAGTACTTAGAGGAGTGGAGGGAGAGGAAACTATGTGAGACATTATTTAAAAGAAGAATAGTAAATAACTGTCTCAGTAATTAACATTGCTAGCTGTAAATTTTAAGTATACTATATATAATTTAACTTCTTTTGTGGTTTTATGAAATTTTTGCTGCAATTAAATAGTCAGGGCATAAATTTATATTGTACCTCAGCTTTTTCTGTGACACAGAATCCCAAATTTATCTCTTGAACTAATAGCAGAGTTTAGAACTGGTGTTTTGTACTTTTCCTTCTATATTTATGATAGTATTATTGTTTTAGCCTTTTACACTTTCTCTAAAATTCAGTGTTTCTATTAATCTTTGTATTAGTCATGATTTTTTACAGTGTTTGTGTATTTAATTTATTGAACATATTTCCAGAATTAGTTTACTAGTTTCTCACCATTTTGATTTTATTATTGAATTCTCCTTTATATTTTGAAGTTGTCTTCTGTTATGTTTTTCATTCATGCAAGACTATTCTGTTTATGAAATTTATTCTACTGAGGATATAATTGAGTGTGTATATGTAAAACTTAAATATACCAAAGTATATTTCATAAGAGCCAGAAGGATAAAAATACGGTGTTTATAAAGTAGGAACAACGTAAGCTTATATGAAAACAGAAACTTGACATCTTGAAAACTATATTTGGTTATTTTGTGTTTACTGTTAATCTCTACACAAGAAATTGTGCCCAACAGAAGCACTCTGACTTTGAGAAATATTCCAGTCATTGACAAAATAAGATATGTAATACACATACAGCAGATTTCATCATTTTAATACGATATGAATTGTACTTTCTGAATTAAACACTAAGTGTTTTGCATTAACTAACATCTGCTGGTTGGAAGCCTCAATAATTGACTAGTAAGATACCTAAGATACTGGAAATCAGCTAGGAACTGGAGGGACATGCTTTTTATTTTTTTAAATTCACTTTACATTCTGATTTCTGTTCCACCTCCAGGTCACCCCTTCCACAGTTCTTCTCCCAAAACATTCTCCCCTTCTCCTCTGAGAGAGTTGAAACCCCCAACTCCAGGTATTTCCCCATCTAGGCACATGAAATATCTGTAGGACTAGACACTTCTCCCACAGAGATGAGGTAAGACATCCAAGTTTGGAGAATAGATTATACAGACAAGCAACAGCTTTAGGAATAGCTTCTACTTCAGTTGTTTGGGACCTGCATGATGACCAAGTTGCACATCTACATATGATCAAGGAACCTAAGCCCAGCACATGTATGTTCTTTTGTTGATGGTTTAGTCACAGAAAGAACCCAAGGGTCCAAGTTAGTTGACACTGTTGGTCTTCTTGTGCTGTTTCTATCCTCTTGGGATACCATCAACCTTTCTCCAACACACCGTTAACCCCTGCACTTGGAAGCAGAGGCAACCACATATCTAATAGGTCAAAACCAGTGTCATCTACTAAGCAAGTTTGAGGACACCCAAGGCTACATAGAGAGAACCTGTGTTAAACAAAACAAAAAGTACACTGGCAATACTCCACATTGTTCTTCTCAAAAATCAGTTGCACATGTTCCTAAAGTTCTTTTATTTTAATGACAATACAGAAAGTGTAAACAATATTTTCATGAAAAAATTCTTTTCACAAATACATTGAAAATCTCAACTGTAAGAAAGTAAACATACTTGTAAATTTTTAAATATAATATTAGATATGTATAATATCAGATGTTGACAATTAAATTAATGTTAAATCTTGATAATGTGATTGCAGTAGCAGCTCAAAAAAGAGGCAGGAATATAAGATCTACTTTAGCGTTGTAAATCCTATCATTTAAATAATTAGAAAGACAAAGAAATAAATAATAATTATCATCTTTGGTCCATCAATGAAGAAGCTTCATACATGATTGAATTCTTAGTAATAGACTCAGGGAGAGGATGTACAATGCAGTATACAAATTAGTAATATGATTTTATGTCATTGAATAATTGGTTTATATGCTATTGCAATAAAATGGAGCAATTAATTGATATTATTTCTGCTTTGACATTTAAACATAGTATATTATTATCTAGAATTGGTAGAAAATAGAGACAGTAATTTAGATTTATTGACTTTCTTCATATGAGATGAGGTTTTTATAACATAAAACACAAAAATACATAGGATTTCTGTCTGAAATAAGGAAAAGAATTAAGGCAAAAATAAAAGTTATACAACAGCATCAAAACAACTTACAACTTATGAGCACAAATGTATGTATGCCTTAGAAATAATTATCATGTGACTGTAAAGAATTCTTATAAGACCAACTACATATTAAAAAAAACAATGTAATGAATTTTAAACTTCTAAATCCTAACATCCACAGCGTCTAGAAGAGAAATTTCTAAATATTTCTTACTCTGAAACTGATTATAATTAGTTGGTCAAATTACACTGTATTTGTATAAAATAGAGAAACTGTAAGTCCATGTGAACTAAGAAAAGTACCACAGTCTCCTGCTCCCCTCTAACCTCTCTTTGACTATCACTGTGTGACTATCACCATCACGCATGCGCGCATGCACACACACACAGACACACACACACACACACACACCACACTATTCATAATTATGTCAAGTGAGAGTGTAGTTTTGAGCTGAAAAGTCTCCTGACTGTGTCCTTAACATCTTTATTTCTAAGGCTGTAGATAAGGGGGTTCAGCATGGGGATCATGATTGTGTAAAGAGCAGTGGCCACTTTGACAAAGAGCCGTGAGCTGTTTGAGTTGGGAACACAATACAGGAGGAGTAAAATCCCATGGAAGATTGTTATAGCAGTCAGGTGGGAAGTACAGGTGGAGAAGGCTTTTCGTAGTCCTCCTTTGGAAGGCATCTTTATAATAGTGACAACTATGAACACATATGAGGCTAAGGTGATCAGGACACTGGAAGATTCACTAAATATAGAAATGACTAAGCATGTCATCTGGCTAAAGGAGGAGTCAGAGCAAGACACAGAGATGACAGCAGAGTACTCACAGCCAAAATGATTGATGATGCCATATTCACAATATGATAGTTGCAAAAGAGTATATATGAGTATCACAGTACATAATCCACCAGTCATGTATGTCCCAGCTACTAGCAGAGCACAGAATTGAAGAGGCATTACAACTCTATAGCGTAGGGGATTACAAACAGCCACAAACCTGTCATAGGCCATCACTGCTAACATGAACATTTCTGTAATCACAAATGTACAAATGAAGAAAAATTGTATCATGCATCCTTTGAAAGAAATGGTCCTATCTTCCATGATCAAGATCTGCAGAAGTTTGGGTGTAAATACACTAGAATAACATATATCCAAAAATGAAAGGTGGCTTAGGAAAAAATACATGGGTGTGTGAAGTTTGGGATTGATTTTTATAACCACAAGTATGCCTAGGTTCCCCATCAATGTTACTGAGTAGATGGTCAAGAAGAGGAGGAAGAGGGGTATTTGGAGCTGTGGATATTCTGAGAAACCAACCAAGATGAATGTGGTCGCGGAACTCTGGTTCATCACTTCATAGGCCATCACTTCTCAGATTATAAGTGAGGAAGAAGAGAAAAATGAGACTTAATGGATCATGAGAGAGTGGAGCAGTTGAAACTCATGTGAGGCTCACCATAAATCATGAAGTCAGATGTGGACATATTCCATTTGTGAATGTTCTGCCTTGTTTTAGGTTCTTATGTGGATAGTCAGTAATTAGTAAGTTAGGACAACGTCTTTTGTTCTTCTCTTTGCTCTTCACTATTGTATTTTTCTCATCTGTAATTAAAATGTAGTGCTCATCAGTATCATTCTATGTGAATTATGTTTATGTGCATATGTAAATGATATATTCATTTATTTGATGCTAGAGTAATTCATGGTAAAATATCATTATAGTCATCAGAAACATATTGCAAAGTTATATGTAAGCACTGAGAAGGTTGCAGTGGCCATTAGTCCAAGATAGAGGATGTTTGCACAAAGTAAATACCGAACATATGTTTGCAAAGGACAAATGTTTGACTGTAAGTGGAAGAATACTAGAAAAGTATTTTCACATTTCAAGTTTTCATATTTCTTACCTTTAGCAAAATTTTCATTCATTGTGTTCATATATTAAAGAGGACATAACCAGTTATTTGTTGGCAATTAGAAACAAAATGAAATAAGTTAGCATTAAAAATGTAATAATCTATTTTTAATGAAAATACATACTATTTAATTTGAAACAATTGTAAGTGCTTTTGTCATGTGGCAAGAGAGAAAATGAAAATTATCCAAGATTAAATAATGTGACATTCTATATATTACTCAAAGATACTAGATAATAATTACAAGTTCATAGGTTGAGAACTGACACATCTTTTGTTCTTATCCCTAACAAGTAATTTACCTTAATCCAAATCACTATTATTTTCTAGGGGAGACCACACTGGGGTTTATGGAACCTTTATGAACTTTATTCAGTCAGTCATATGTATGGCAAGAAAATTTTATCTCTGAACTTAGATTAATTCTATAGTCTTGAAACTACATATTTGCCGGGTGGTGGTGGCACACGCCTTTAATCCCAGTACTTGGGAGGCAGAGGCAGGCAGATTTCTGAGTTTGAGGCCAGCCTGGTCTAAAGAGTGAGTTCCAGGACAGCCAAGGCTATACAGAGAAACCCTGTCTCGAAAAACAAAAAACAAAAAAAATAAAAAAAACCAAACAAACAAAAAAGAAATTACATATTTTGAAAAGCCTCTGATAATAATCTACTACCACTATATATAATTTTGTTAAAGCCATTATATACATAAACATTCTTCAGTAGTCATTGAAAAAAGAGCAACCAGAATAATTACAAAATATGTTAATTAAATAACCTAAGTAAATTGTCTGTCTCAAAACCAGGCAAAGCAGATTTAAACTAAAAGAATTCCTAACAATTTACATTTCTTGTATTATTCCTTGTATTGAGAAAATTTTCCACTATTTTTTCAATAGTTAACATTCCACACACCTAAAAACCTATTTTTAATGTTGTGACTACAGAATCCCAAACACTGACTATAATTAATTTTAAATTTAATGCACCAAAAATATTAAATTCTTCTCCTCCGTCTCCTTCCTCTTCTTCCTCCTCCTTTTCCTCTTCCTCTTCTTCTTCATCTTCTGCTTCTTCTTATTATTATTACTATTATTATTGATATTTATTAATAATATTTGCTTTTTATGAGTCTTATATTTTATTTTGAATATCCCTAAATAATTAGAATCCTAGTATATTTTCATGTATATTTACAAGTATTTCAAGCAAAAATGCCTACTCTTCCTTTTAACTAAAGAAATAGCATTACACTTGCTCTTGTGTCTTTGTTCCCTCCTTCACAACTTGATCTTCTCTCTTGTGTACATTTGCTGTCTTACTTGTTTTCCCATACAAGATAATTTGTGTCTCAGAATACATAAACAACTTTCTTCATCAGCTCTGCATCTTGATTTAGTACAGGAGCATTATGAGGCTGAATACTGATACCCCTGAATTCAAGATTCTGATGCAGAAAATTCATGAATTTGAGGCAATTATATGCAAATACTGACAATATCTCAATACAAGACAAAAACATAAATAATTTTATAATTTGGTACAGCTAAATAAACTATTCTGTGTATATACTGCATTTTTATTATCTATTGAAGAGTACATATGTGTATCCCATTTCAAAGGATATATTAAAATAGCTGAAGTACGATTAGGGCATTATACGTTGTGCCAAGCAAACAAAAGAAACAGCACACATTATAAAACTATATATAATGTAGAAACACTCAGAAAAGCTTTAGCTGTCCATTCTCTAAGTGAATATTTCAATCATGTCATTGTCTTGTGCTGATAATAATACAAAGTATAATAAAAACAAGAAAAACATAATCAAGACTTCTAAAACAATCATTGCTGAAATGATGTTATGATGGTAATGTTTTGTACTATAACTGAGGTGTTCTTTGAAGTGTATTGCAGTAGATAACAAAGGACATTGGTAGACTACTAAAGGGAATAAAACATGCTGATTTTATAGCATTTAAAATAAAACAGCAACAACAAAAAAGACCTGTAGAGCTGTATTTTGTCTCCATTTAAAACTAGGATTAAGATTAACTTTTGTATCTATATTCACATTTCCCCTAATGTCAGTGTTACATCAACATATGCCTGTCCTATCTCTAGTGCTTATTGATTATTGTGCTTATTGATATGGCTCTGGGAAAGTACTCCAAATCAGTGATCAGCAAATCAAAGAGATAACACTATGTGCCTCCTGTGGTATTATCTCTATTATTACTGATTTCATGTCATTTTGATTAAGGGTTCTTTACTCTCTGGCTATTGAATAATCCATATTTTGCTTAATTGTAAAGACACTAATATCCCCAAGTTTGACATAATTTTATAAAATTCATAAATTTATATTGCATTGCACACACTTAAATGAATCATGTAAGAAGCACAAAAAACAAATGATTTTCTTCATTCTTATCAGTATATTCATTGCTTTAAAAACAAAGCAGAACAAAAACACAAACAAGGTCTCATTGTGTAGAGATAGCCTGAAATTCACTAGACCAAGTTAGCTTTTAACTTATAAAACTAAACCAGGCTATGCTTCCCAAAGGTGTAGAAAAAGGGCATAAACTCACAATATAAAAAGAAGTCATGATTTTGAAAAAATCACATGTGGAGGAATTTAAGAGAGTGTTTAGAGAAAGGAACAAGAGAATAAAGTAAATATATGTAATAACTGAATAACATTTTTAAAGGCCCACATTAACTTTTAGAGGATTTTAATTTTATAACATCTGTGAAAAAAATTATTGTTTGATGCTTTATATTCTGTTTTAGAGACAAGCTGTGTACACAGCTCTTCAAAAAAAGCTGCTTTTTTTCTGTATCAATTCTGGAAATGTTACTACTGCTCCATTTTTATTTGCAACTATGACATTCAGCTTTGTATAACCTGCTTCATATATTGTGTTATTTTTAGTGGACATATTTTGTGAGCTTTGTACTCTGCATCTAAATTTATTAAAGTTATGAGGACAAACTGTTAGGTAAGTATTGGCTTAATTTTTTGCACAGTAACTTAACAGTAAGAAAAGAGCTTTAAATTTAGGATAGT
Organism: Arvicanthis niloticus; assembly: GCF_011762505.2. Classification (NCBI taxonomy): domain Eukaryota; kingdom Metazoa; phylum Chordata; class Mammalia; order Rodentia; family Muridae; genus Arvicanthis; species Arvicanthis niloticus. The sequence goes on from NC_047659.1 coordinate 62,257,253, forward strand.
TGAAAGGAAACAATAAATTTCAAGTTTAATACCAAAAGTTGTATCATTAAATAAAATAGGAATGTATTATCCTTTTCTGGCTCACATCAGTTTACCCTTTCCTTCAGTATGTGTGGATCCTATGTACATCCACAGAATGAAAACATAGACAACTTTAAAGTAACTCACCAAGATAGAGTCTTTCCTGGTATCCATTTTTCATAATGTTATTGATATTATTAATAAACCACATGTACAGTTTACAGCAAAATTAAAATGCTTTTGTAATCTTTCAAAGTACAGTAGAAATTAATCAGTGAAATAGAGTTCAATAGAGTACACAACTACTAATATTTTAGCTATTGGAAATTATTTGTAAACAACAAAGAGAAGTTATGTAGAAGACTGAAACCTGAAAATTTATTTCAAGATATTGTTCATTGTTTAATCTGTAACTGTTTGACACTTGGGACATAAACCCTAAGGAATTCAAATTGTGTGTTGTCACAAATCATGTAGAAATAATTAGAGGAAATCTCCCACTCTGTTTCTGAAATATAATGTCCTCTCAATAATCATTATTAGGCTCTCCCATAACCTGATAAAGATTAATCCCATAAAATTATATATTTTAAAGTCAAGGAAATAAATAAATATATAACATTTATTCTAATAAATCAACATACTTAAATTTTATATGGTTTTGCATTTCATGAAAACTGGTACATGATTTATATGAAAACATGGACCTTTTCTCCCAAAGACATATTGACTAGGAATTATATACTAAATATGTATTCAATTAGATCTTCATTGATTTAGAAAGCACAATCATTCTATACATCTATTTATGCTTATCAGAACAAAATTGAAGTGTAACAATTATGTTTTAAGTATTCATGTTCTTTATCTTGAGTGGAAACCTGCTGATTAAAAGCTAAGTGATAGGCTCAATTTGAAAAAACAAACTAACACCAAAGTCTTCACTTCTTTCTCCATTGCTTCAAATCCAATAGAGCAGCCTCACCACTAACTCTGTAGCAGAGCACCTGTAGCAGCCTCTTCTTATCTCATCTCTGGCAGATTCCACAGATTTTTCACTCCTAACATTCCTCCCCCTCCTTGAAACTTTGTCCTACCCCCAAACTCTATCAGAGACTTTCTGCTAGCATAAAGGCCACTCCAGCTAGGGATATGGAGAATAGCCTTGAACTCACAAGAACAAGAAAGACTTGATGACCAGAATACCATTAGCACAGAAACTAACATCAACAGTTAATAAATAGAACATCATAAAACTAAGAATCATCTGCATAGTAAAGGACATTGCTATTTAGACAAAGTGGCAGTGCACAGAATTGGAAATATTTTCATCAATTGCAGATTCAATAAATGATTACTATCAAAAATATATGAATATCTGAAGAACCAGATATGAAAACCAAATAACTCAATTAAAATTGTGGTACATTTCAAAATAGAGAATTCTGTTTACATTTTTATATCTGTTAGATGTCTAAGGTCAATAACAAAAATGATAACTCATACTGGCAAATATGTGGGAAAAGAATAATACTCATTGTTTTCTTGTGGTAGGGAAAACTTGAAGAGCCACAATAAAAATTAGTATGTTGGTTACTTAGAAGGATGAGAATCAATTATGGTAAGATGCAGCAATACCACTTTTGGGCATGCAAGAGTGCACACACTCTTGAGTACATGTCCAAGTGGACACTTTGTCCTACCACGAGGCCATTTGCTTAGCTGTGTTGTTTGTTGCTACTAGATTCATATAATCAGAAATTGAAAACAACCTAGGTGTCTCTCACCAGCAGAATGGATAAAGAAAATGTGCACTTACACAATTGGGTATTACTATGATCAAAAAAAAAAAAAAAAACCCAAATGACATCATAAATATTTGAAGATAAATGGATGGAATTATGAAAATCCCATCTTGACAGAGGTACCACAGACCCAGAAATATAAATATTGAATATATTCAATTATATATGTTTATTAGCTTTAGAATGTATATTAACCAAGCTAAAATTTTAGACCCAGAGATGTTAGTATAGAGAAAGGAGTACATGGACATATGGATTTCCCTTGGTGGAGAAGTAGGGTAGATTTAAGAAGTGGACTGTAGATGGATGTGGGACTGGAATTGGAGGTGCTGATAGAGAGAAAAAGGAGAAAGTGTGTAGAAAAGGTAATGCAAATGGACATGGCTCTAACTGAGGAACATTTGAGGTATGGAATGGAAACCAAGTACACTGAAAATTACCTAAAATATATGAAAGAGGTCCTAATAAAATAAGCAACTAGCATGAAACAGTGTCCCAACTGGCCATCACTTGTCCACAAATAAAGCTTTCAATAACAGGACTGGATTGCCACCAATTTGGTTAGCCAAAGGGATCTTAAAATGCTCAAACAATATTGCCAATACATAGGTTTGTCTCTAGAAAATGAGAGCAAGGACCCATGTCTGAGAAGACATACACAAATTATTGAATATTTAGATGTTGGGGTGGTATCAACAAAAACATTTATATCTTCATTTAGTTTCCTTTGTTCAGGTCTATTCTCTGCAGGCTACCAAAGGAGAAACACAGACATAACTAATCCAAAAACCCTTTTGTCTATAATAATGTTCTACCTATAAAATATGCTAGGTCAATGTTGACACAAAGCTTGTGTGAGTATCAAATCAATGTCTGATTTGACTTAAGGACCACTCAGCCTGGTGGAACCCCTACCCCACACTGCATAAGTTACTAAGAAGCAGAGACTAGAGGTGTAGGGAAAAACTAAGCACTGCTCAATATAAAAGATTACAAGTGACAATTCAGCTATATTCATATGTCAGTTTCTTATTCATCCATAATTAGAGAAGATCCATCAAATCTCTCCCCTGAAAACAGAGGGGACTTTCTGGAAGAGGAGGCAGGAAGGGCATAAAAGTGAGAAGGAATGAATGGCACCAGCTGAACACATTCTTCTAAAGCATATCTAAAGCAAAGAACATAAGGATTCACAGAGACTGAAGCAGCAAGTAGAGTGTGCTCAGTTCCACACCAGGTCCTTGTACACTTATTATTGCTTTCAATTTAGTATTTTTATGGAATATCTTTCTATGATGCTTGTTAATTACTACATTAACTCCACAGATTATATCATGCCCATCGATGCAGCAGTGTCAGTGCTATTGAGGTAACCAATTGCTTTCTGATTAGTCTTGAGACCTCGCCTCCCAGAAGAGAATTCATGTCTATAGAGTAAATCTGGAAAACAAACAAACAAATCAACAAAATCTCTAGAAGCTGGGACATCATAAATCCTGTTAGAAGATCTTCTGTTTACCTTTGTTTGAGTAGATTTGTACTGCTCTAGGTTGTGGTTGGAGTCGCTCTGTTTATAATTGGCGATAATTTGTAAACAGAACCATTTCTACAAATACATAAGAATATAAGACTATTGAGTGCATAGCCCTAAACTTTTATACAGCCCACCCTTAAGGCCCCTCCTTTGATTTTCATTTAAAAATTGATAGCAGTATGTAAAAATATGTGCAGTCTATACCTTGAGTTTCTGATTCACAGTCTTCGACTTACTTTGCTTATTCTCGGTTGAAAATAGCTCATTTCTTAATTTTACATTCTCTCTTTTTCTCTGTTTTAACATTTTTCTCATTCAGAGGAATGAGTGTCCCATGAGGATAGTGGTTTTTTATGAATAATTTTATTAATTCTCTGAGAAGTTCATACAAAGAAACCAAATCTTGACACTGCTAAACTGACCAAATATCTTTGACTACATAAGTCATAGGCCTAATAAAAACAGTTATGTTTGTTTGTGTGTGTATGTGCGTGTTTCTTTTTAATTATTCTCTCACACAGTATATCCTGAGTCTTGCCTCATCTCCCTCTACAGCTTCCAACCAGCCTCCCCCCCACCTCCTCTTACTCTACTAACCCTATTTCTGTGTTTTCCTTTAAGAAAGATCAGGCTTCTCAGTGATAGCAAGAAAATGATACATCATAACAAGTTGCAATAACACTAGACACACATCATTATATTAAATATCACCTGTCACCAGCTCTGCAGGTTCATGGAGAATTAAAACTCATAAAACTGTGACCATGGTGCTATTCAACTTTTGTATAAGCCCAGTGATCATTTTAATCTTCTGTCCTAGTACCTTTGGTAAATTGCTATTTCCCTTTTTATAACCTTTGGTTAATGGTTTTAAAATCTCTTGGAATGAGCTCTGAGTAGAAGATGCCTGCTTGCTATCTCTGAAGCAATTAACTCATGACACTAAGACTGACAAAGTTTTCAATGCAGTTTTCATTATCAGAGAAAACATAATAGTAGACCAACTATAAAAGAGCTTAATAAATAAAATGATACAATTTTAGAAATTCTTATAGGATCAGCATTAAGAATTAAGAAGTCTTCTACTTGTCTGTGTAGCATCAGTACAATAGAGTACATCTTTGTTGTTCTCCTAAGATATGTTCAAAAGGGTGGGCTAATATTTTGTCATTATTACATATGTTTAATAATAACAGTGAAAGCATATCAATGGCAGGAATCTTTCCTAAAATTCATTTCACTTGGGCCTTGCCTACACAAACAAATTCATCATTGAGTATAATCCAATGTAGTCTTACTTCAGGAAGATCACCTGCTAGTTATTAGAGACTCTAATAACAGAGTCATGGTTTGTATATGTTTGGCCCAGAGAGTGGCACTATTAGGAGGTATAGCCTTGTTGGGATAAATGTGTTACTGTGTGTGTGTGCTTTATTACCCTAGTCCTAGCTGTCTGGAAGTCAGTATTGCACTATCAGCTTTCAAATGAAGATGTAGAACTCTCAGGTCCTCCTGTTTCATGCCTGCCTGGAGGCCTCCATGTTCTCATTTTGGTGATAATGGACTGAAACTCTGAACCTATAAGCTGGCCCCAATTAAATATTGTCCTTATAAGAATTTACATGGTCATGGTGTCTGTTCATAGCAATAAAACTCTAAGACAAATGGCTCCTGACAGACCTTTTTTGAGATGTAATAAACACCATATGTGTGTGTGTGTGTGTGTTTGTGTGAACATGCGTGTGTTTGAACTTAACACATCTTTATTTATTACCACCTAGTTAATACCTAAGTAATGATATATTGTCAAACATTTTTTTTTAAATTTTCTCTTTGTTTTCACTTTTTAATCAAATAAATTAGGTCAGTGCTTTGAATGACTCAATATTAGCAAAGGATACTTAAATTGAAACATCAGAAAACAGCAAGAAATATGCCAAAATGAATGTGGAAAGCCCACGTGGCTCAACTCTACACATGGAACTATAAGCAACCAAGGAATGTGGAGAGTGGGAGAGATAGTCTTCCCAAGAGAAGCATGCCAGTTAGTCATCCAGTGGAAAATAGTCAGCCTTGAAAACATTCCTATGATTAACAGTGACACAAATTAAACAATTTATATTTAAGAGTATGCATATATACACGTAATCCCTTTTAATTATTTTGTATCCTACTCTGGTACTCTAGTAGGACGTCCTTAGTTTTAAAATGACAAGACATTCTTCTGCAATGCTTTTAGAATTGCTAATGCCTAGGCATATCTTTGTAAACCTTTGTAAACCTTATAAAATATATATTTTAAAAGTATCTGATAGTATATGTAATTTACCAGGAAATAAATTATATTTATCATAAAACATACGGCATAAAATATGCAAATTGAATGTCAATAACTATATCTTAAACTTAGGATAATAAAAAATACAAAACGATAGCTGAATAAAACTGTTATAGTAGAAATTATTGCAAAAATTTTAATTAAAAAAATACATATTAATATAGCATATATAAAATATTTATTAGAAGATAAACTGCACCTACTTGCAAAAACCTATTAGCACAAATACAAAATCTATATTAAATTTAAAGCAAAGAAAAATTTATATGTCACAGACATAATTTTCCAGAAAGAACAATTACTTTAGCTAAGTATGTGTGATATAATTGCTTAGAAACAAGTTTTTTGTGAGAAAGCTTTTTCCTAGTTGAATGTTGTAGTTCATGAAGCAAACACTGCTCTTTGAGAAAGTATCAGCAAAGCTAAGCCACCACATACATTGATCATTGAATTGATACTGTTTACTTTTAGTTTGAATCTCTCTGTGTTACATTTTTGGATGGCTATTAGCATAATGATTCACCCATGTCTTCTCTTACATAATTGTTAGTATATCCCCCAAGAAAGTCCTAAATGAACCATGCTCTGCTCTCAAGGAAGTAACCTTAGTAGATCCTACTTGGGAGTTTTCTCTGTGCCTTAAAGATTGTTATCTATCCCTAAGCAAATATATTAAACAAAATAATTACAATAGTTTCAAATCAGAGGAGGCTAACAACATTCAGCAGGAAAGAAGAAATGACAACAGATCAGAGCTCATAACTTCTTTTAAGGTGTATATAGAATTTCTTAGAATTACAACCTATAAGATAAATGACCATACACAATAAGTCCTTACTAAGAACTCAGCCACAAAAGCTAGAATAACTTAGATGATATTGTAAGGCCCCCGCGAAGGGAGGACCTCACCCAAGCCTCTGGAATTTGCGGCTATCTAATAACTCACAAGACACCGAACTTGATGTAACAGCAAGAGGTATATTTCAATCAGTATACTGAGGTCAAGACCCGTGACCCACTCAGGGGTAGTGGGGTCTGACCCCGGGGCTTTGGAGACAGAGAGAATGAATATATAGGCAAAAACCACAACTTAGGGGGGAACCACAACCCAGGGGGAATGAAGGGGTGTTATTGGAGAGTACCCGTGGAAAGTCCCAGCCCATTATTCAGTTTGTGACAGGGTACAAAGAACAGACAGAGAGAACATTCTTATAGGCTATTCTCTAAGAGCCTGTGTGTAATCAGCCATCTATCTTGTGGTCAGTCAAGTTCCTAAAACACAGAGCTCATGACCAAGCTGACCTGTACTCTTGTTTCTGCCCAGCCTGCTAGGAGATTTTGAAAATTCTTAACCCTTTCAATATAATAACATATATAGTTGTTGGCAGAACAATATAAATGAATGAAAAAAGAATAAAGCCTTAGGATTTGGCATTTTTGGAAAAAATGGTTTAGAGCACATTGCTGTAATTTTTATTAATTTAGAAAAAAGCCAACTCGTTATTTAAAAAATTCTATTTAAAAATTTTATTGGATATTTTATTTATTTACATTTCAGATGTCATCTCTTTTCCCCATTTTCCCTCCCTATAAACCGTTATCCCATCTCCCTACTCCTTTTTGCTTTTATACCATTTTAATTACTTGCAAGTATTAAAGTCAGTTCTAGGTTGAGGGTCTAGCAATATAATAGATGGAAATAGTCAAGGAACAAGCAAGAAAATAAACACAAATAGTCAAAGAACAAGCAAGGCAATAAACAAAATTCTATGAACATTCCCATGATCACTGTTTCTAAGGGCTTATCAGAATAACCAAAATATCTGAGCCTACTTTCCTGTCATAGCCCAAAGTCATTTTTTCATGTCTGAAGCCTACTTTCTTGTTCTAGCCTAAACTTTAGATTCCTGACTAAAATTACTTCTTTGTTCTAGCCAAATGTCAGGTTCTTGCCAAGCAGCCCATTTCCTTGTCCTTGGCCCATGTCAGATTCTTGCCAAGCAGCCCCAAATGCTCTCCATCTCTCCCCCCTTTTTAATTCATTAACAAGACTGAGCCTGTCTTAGGTAGTTTTAACAAGAATGCCTTTCTTACCCATCATGAAATATGCATTATCAAAACAAAGCATTTCTGTCTTAGGTTAGTAAGGCTCTGTGCATAATCTTACCCGTCCTTGTTTTGCCAGACTGTTAATTTAATAACTCTGTCTGGGGAGTTTATTTTCAGTTTCACACCATGGACTTTGGCTGCCAACATGTTACTGTTGTTAAAGACAAGCTTTAATATGATGGACAGGCATTAAAGTATTCCCAGAACAAAAAGGAATTAAGCTATATATGTCATTCTTGAAGTTTGACCAAAATACAAATACTGACCTCAGACCTTGAGTAATTTTATCAGCAATATATACAACATTAATGCTCAGCAGAGCAGAATTTTTGAAGTTCATAAGCTCACTATGTAAAGTTAAAATATCCACAGAAGTGTTAGAATTATACCAAGTTCTTATAAAATTGAAAATAACAGCTACAATGATTCTTAAGCATGAATTCTCAGTCTTAAGCAAATTTGCAAGTAATATGATTATCCATTAAAAGTTGATAATTTATTGCTTAAGGCAGAATAAGTCACCTAGACTGACTCAGATTGTATTTTCTGTCTAAGTATCTTGAAAATAAATGCTATCAGCCTGAAAACTGGCTGTTATATTCTTGCTTTCTTGCTTAACTAAAATTTTAGAAATATGATAATGGTGTTGTTGTTAATAAAATTGTTCCTCCTGTGCTTAACCTGTAACCATAAGCCTACTAGAAAAGTAAAGTTTGCCAGGGAAAAATGATACAATCTGTAACTCTGGAAACCATTAATGTTTTTTGAATCTGTACAACTAAAGACATTTTTTAAATTTACATTTCAGATACCATCCCCTTTCCCCATTTCCCCTCCCTAGAAAACCCCTATCCCATTGCCCCTTTTCCTTTTTGCTTTTATACATTTTTAAAAATGTTAGTCAAAGGCTTTATAAGTTTGGTAATGCTCAATCAGAAGTGTAACCCAATACCCAACCTAGATATATAAACTATTTTTGACTGGTGGAGACACGTGAGCATCTGCCTCCATGCCCCCCTCTCTTTCTCTCTCTTTCTCTCTCTCATCACCTTGCTTCTCTTATCCTTCATCTTCTCCTCTCCTTACTCCATCTCTTCCTCTCAGTACTCCTTCCCTCTTAGCTCCTCTTACATATCACCCTTCCTGTTAAAATAACACTTTTCTCTCAAAATACAATTAGAGCATAATTATTCCAATTTGTACCAGTGAGGTACAAGATAGTCCTAATACTTAGTTTATCATTTTGTTGACTAATGAGAACCTCTGTCGTCTCTCCTAATTAAAACACTTAGTTTTGAACCTGGCTTTTTCTTGGCTTAGAATTTTTTGATTGCTACTCAGTCAAAGTGCAAAATCTTTCCAGTCTTGGTGTCTAAATCATACTTTCCCTAACCTGATCCTTACACCCTCTCTGGAACTACTTCATGGGTGGGGCCACAGCATTTTTGTTTTCAGTTTTTGCAGAACCTCTTTCATACCCTTTTTTCTCAGTCTGAAAATTGATGGATTCAGCATAGGCATCACGAGGATATAAAACTATGGAGTCATTTTGTCTTGATCTAGAAAATAAAAAAAAAAAACTTGGTTGGAAATAAATTAATAACATTGTTCCCTGAACAACTTTAAGTGCTGTTAAATAGGAGGTGGAGGTAGAGAAAATCTTGAATTTCCTCTCAGTAGTAAAAAGTTAATATAACAAAAAAAGCAAGAATTTCTTGGATGGTGCTCAGTTCAATAAAACCATACAAACTATAAAGAGAGCTAGTTCTTTGACTTGTATGTCATAACAAGAGTGGAGGGAAGGTGGAGATAAATCAAAGAAAAAAAGGTTGATCTCATCAGACCAACAGAAACATGCAAAATGCCAAGGTTATCTATATCACAGCATCTATAATACCACCAAGTAATCAATAGGCAGGAGTTGGTAGCACATCAACTCTGTCATTACTGGACATCTCTACTACATATGACATGGGTTGTTGATTGCCATATATTAATCAAATGTCATCATTTTCAGCAGTATACACTCCACATTTGTAAAGATGAAGAAGATGAAGAAATGAAGAACATAGCCAAGAAAATGAATTGAATTGCTCTTTATGGCAAGCAAGTCTACCACCAAATTTAAGGCTAACTGCTGTGGAGTAGTAAACATCAGAGAAAGAAATGTGGCTGAGGAAGATATATACTGATATGTGAATCTGGTGGTTCATTCTAATCAAAGTGGTCATTTCAAAATTTTCCTTTTTAAAAAAATAATCATTTGATTCATTTACATTTCAAATGATAGCTGCCTTCCCAGTTTCCCCTCTACAAACCCCCATCCCATCCCTCTTCCCCTGTGCCTCTATGAGGGTGCTTCTCCACCCACTCATCCAATCCTTCCTCAGTGCTCTAGCATATCCCTAAGCTGGGGTATCAAGCATCCACAGGTCAATGGACCTGCCCTCACACTGATGCCAGATAAGGCCATCCTCTGATTGAAATGAAGAAAAATGTAGTAAATAAAATCTCTTTAATCATAGTTATTGTTAATTCCTAAGAAATGGACATCAGTGACTAAAAAATTCCCAACTGGATCCTTCCTTTTTCTAAAAACTGTTTCGAAATAAGCAAGATAATAATTAATTCAACATTATGTGGTATAATATTATTAATTTATATGGTTGTTTGTCTTCAGAAACTAGCTTATGTTATTTAAAAGAGCCATTATAATAAAATATGTCTAATGAAAGTTTATGTACTTTGTTCCTAAAAATATATAGTTTACCAAAAAATTTATCTAGCCCATTTATTTATCATTGCACATTGTTGAACAAGTCTCTGGGTCTAGATTCAAAATTATTTGAAAAGAATTTTAATATTTGCCAGAAATGACAGAAGATAGAAGATAAAAGATTTCCTTATTCAATAAGACATCACATTTATTGACTAACTTAGAAAATATTAATTTTAACATCATAATCAGGTAAGGCTGCTGTGGTTTCTCAATGTCATAGACCTCTTTACCTCAATCCCTATCTAGTTATCTGGGCTTCAATCTACAATGTGTTTATGTCTCCAACATGGATAATTTCAGTTCTCTAGTCAATGAAAGCTTTCTCCTGAATACTAAATTTAATTAATTTTCTGTAGAAAATATTCTATATATTATCTATTTCAAGATTATTTTGAAGTGCATTGTAAATTTTTGAAGTTCAATTAAAAACTGTTACTTCAACCAAAAATTTATTACAAAATTAACTATGGAGTTTGCCTTAAAACACAAGTTATATAATAGGTAAATTGAAATAGTGAATGTTCATTAAACAATGCACTCAAAGCTAATATGAAATCAAATAAGTAACTAACTAATCAGAAAAATTTTATAGTTATGAGTGCTATGCAATAGTACTAAATTTATGCTAAAACATGTCATATTTTGAGGTCAATTACATTTATTTTATTTTGGTGTTACAAGAAAGACACAAGTCAGTGTTTTAAACTATAAAGCACAGCCATCTTCTAACACATCATTGCAATTTTCCAGAAAATAACGAACATATTGGTGAGTGGACATGCACATGTGATACAGTTGTTTAGAACCATATTTTCATTTTCAGTTTTTGCAGGGCCTCTTTCACATCCTTGTTCCCTAACCTGTAAATCACTGGGTTCATGAGAGAATCACAAGAGTGTAAAACAGGGAGGTTATTTTGTCTTGATCCAGAGAATATGAAGAACCTGGCCAAAAATACATGAAGAGTACAGTACCCTGGAAAATGGCAACTGTGCTGAGATGTGAGGTGCAAGTAGATAAGCCTTTGAAACTCCCCTCCGTAGAACTGATCTTCAGGACTGATAAAATGATATAACAGTAAGAGAGCAGAACTCCAGAGATGGTTCTCAGTTCAATGAAACCAAAAACAGTAAATAAGGCCAGTTCATTGACTTGTATGTCAGAACAGGAGAGCATGTAAAGTGGAGGTAAATCACAGAAAAAATGGTTGATCTCATTAGAACCACAGAAACACAAACGGAATGCCAAGGTTGTATGTATCAAACCATCTCCTGATGGCCCCTCCTTCAGTTTCTGTCCCATGTTTTGTCTCCATATTTGCTCCCTTGAGTATTTTGTTACTCCTTCTAAGTAGGAACGAGGCATCCACAGTTGGTCTTCCTTCTTCATGGGATTCATGTGGTCTGTGAGTTGAATCTTGGCTGTTTCAAACTTTTGGGCTAATATCCACTTATCAGTAAGTAAATACCATGTGTGTTCTTTTGTGAATGGGCTACCTCACTCAGGATGATATTTCCTAGTTCCATCCACTTACCTAAGAATTTTTTGAATTCATTTAACCTGTAGGGATGTTGAGTTTTGTCAAATGATTTTTCAGAATCTAATGAAATGTACCTGTGTTTTTTTTCTTTGAGTTTGTTTATATAGTGAATTACATTGATGAATTTCCATATATAGAATCGTCCTTGTTTCCCTGGGATGAAGCCAACTTGATCGTGGTGGATGATCATTTTGATGTGTTCTTTGATTTGGTTTGTAAGAATTTTATTGAGTATTTTTGCATTGATATTCATAAGGGAAATTGGTCTCTTTCCCAAAGAGAAGTTCCCCAAAGGGAGGTTCTCTTTCTTTGTTGCATCTTTGTGTGGTTTTGTGTCAGCGTAACTGTGGCTTCATAGAACAAATTGGGTAGTGTTCCTTCTGTTTCTATTTTGTGGAGTAGTTTGAAGATTATTCATATTAGGTCTTCTTTGAATGGCTGAAGTCCTATTTTTCAATTGTTGATCTTAGAGCCTGAGTCACTGATATTCTGTTCAGGAAGTTGTCTCAAGTTCCAATATGTTGAAGGTTATTTCTCACTTTCTCTTTTATTAGATTTAGTGTATCTGTTTTTGTGTTGAGTTTTTTTTGTCCATTTTGATTTGAGTTTTGTACAAGCTGATAAAATATGTATCAATTTTTATTATTCTACATGCAGACAAATACATCAGAATCATTTGTTGAAGAGGCTTTCTTTGTTCCACGCTATGGTTTTGCCTTCTTTCTCAATATCAAGTATCTGTATTATGTGGGTTTATTTCTGGGTTTTTGGTTTGATTCCATTCGTCAATATGCCTGTTTCTATACCAACATCACACCATTTGTACCACTATTGCTCTGCAATACAGCTTGAAATTGGGAATAGTGATACCTCTAGAAGTTCTTTTATTTGGTCTTTGGGTCAGTCTCTGAGAGCAAGTGTCCATGTTAGTTAATTTTGTTCTTATTCCTGTGGAGTTCCTATCCACTTAGGGTCTGCATTCTTTCCTCCTATTCTTCCATAAAGAGTCCCCAAGCTCCACTGTTAGGCTTTAGATGTCAGCATGTGTCTGAGTCAGTTTGTGGATATAGCCTGCCTCTCAAAGGACAGCCATGCTAGACTCTTGTCTGTAAGCATAGTAGAATATCATTAATAGTATCAGGGATTGGTGTTTGCCATCGAATAGGTCTCAAGTTGGGCCAGTTATTGAATGGCCATTCCCTCAGTCTCTGCTCCATGCCCAATCCCTGCATTTCTTGTAGGTAGAATAAAATTTGGGTTCAAGGTTTTTTGGGTGTGTGGTATCTCCATTGTTCCTCTGGGGTTCCTGCCTAGCTACTAGAATCAGACTCCTCAGGTTCCATCTCTTTAATGCTTTGAGTCACAGATAAGGACACCTCCACTGATTCTTGGGTGCCTCCTCTATTCCAGGTCTCTGTCTCTTTCTGAAGATACACCCTATATCTGTTACTGTTAGTTGCAGATTTCCAGTCATTCTCATGGCCATCCATCTATGCCATCCTACTCCTCCTTACATCTGACCTGGATCCTCCACTGCCCTCCTAATCCCACACTCACCCAGTTTGTTACATCCATCTACCTTCCACATCTATTCTCTTTCCCCTTTCAAGTGAGACTCAAGCTTTCTTGCTTGGGCTCTCTTTCCTGTACAGCCTCCTTAGCTCTGTAGAGACAAGTATTTTATGGCTACTATCCTGTAATTTATAGCTAATATCCACATATATGTGAATACATACCATGCATGTTCTGTTTTGACTGGGCAAGTGGAACTGTGTCACAGACAAAAACTGGGAAGATTGAGTAGATTCAGAAGTCCCTTTACTCTAATATCTGAGACTGGTGGTTGTTTCATCTGTTTTGTAGCACCTACAGTGTAGGCATACCCAGCTAATACATGCTACAGCTGGTAGCCCAGGCAGACCCACACTAGAACTTTGTATTAAGCAAAGACTGTGAGTAATCCCTTGCACTAGCCCAAAAGATCCAGGCCTTCCCATTGTGAAGAAAGACACTCTATGTTATTCTCACTTTTGTTTTCAACCAGAGCACCTGCACTGAAACCTGTCTAAATCCAGACAGTCCAATGGACTATTAACAAAAACTACCATCCCCACCCCCACCACAGCCCTACCAATAGGATGCCACCAAGTTCCTAGGATTCATCTCTTCCCACTCTACTTTTAAGGTTTACAAAAAGCAGCATACCCAGCCTTTTAGCCATACCAGGCAAACAAACAAACAAACAAAAAACATTAGGGGGAATGGGGAAGAGTCTGCCTGCTAGAGCAAACTATCAACAGTCCTGGCATGGAAGAGCATCCCCCCTCCTACACACACAAACATAATGGATGAGATCTTGCTGATAAAAATTTGAAAAAACACACCTGAAACCCTTAATGCAATGATTTTCATGCTTCTTTGTTTAAATGTTTATTTTTCTTCTTAACAGAAACACCTGAAACAATCATCATTCTTTTTTAACTCAAAATTAGCCTAAAATTTTTCAATTTGTTTAAAGTTTCTTTTAAAATTCAAAAATCATATTTAATCTACCCTGCAGGTCAAACCACCTGCTCCAATAAGCATTATTTAACCCTTAATTAACAGCCAGTTTCCTTTTACAAACAAGTTGTTACTGCTTATCCCAGATTAATATTGTATTTTCTTCCTCAGCTAGCTAAAGCAGATAAATTCCCAACTCTTCCCTCTGCTTTCTTTTATACAACACAGGTAAATCCTGGCTTAAAGAATTCCTTCTAGGACTAAAATTCCTCAAACACTCTTGCTTCTTTCTAGGACCAACAATAAACCACCAATGTGTTCCTAATCAAACTGTTACAGACTTAACATGTCCATTACCCACCCTGTATAAATATCTCTCTGCTGGGATTCTTCTCCCCTGTTATGATTATTTTACAGGTTTATCTCTACAAAAAGGAGAACGATAGTGCTGCTGCTACAGGCCAGACAGAGACTGACCCAGCCATATCCTTGGAGCTGCACGGGCCCCTAAAGCAGTTTAGGTGTAAATACACTGGAATAACAAATATCCAAAAATAAAAGATGGCTGAGAAGAAAGTGTGTGGGTATGTGGAGAGTGGGATTGATCTTTCTGACCAAAATTATGCCCATGTTACCTATTAAAGTAACTGTGTAGATGGTAAAAAACAGGAGAAAAAGAGGTGCATGGAGATGTGGATATTCTGAAAAACCCCAAAGGATGAACATGGCCACAGAACTCTCATTTCCCAAATTAAGCATCATGATTCTTCATTGAAAAAAATAGAATGAAAGAGAGCATAATTTAAAGCAGCAAAGTGGAAGATTGTGATTTGGAAGATTTTCACTTAGGCCTATTGAAAACAAAAGGTTTGCCATTCTTATTCTTGAAAATTCTACTTCAATTGGAAGCTTGCTTGCATCAAGTTGTGATTGGTATTATTTTCATTGATTTGATTTTCAGTCCTATGGGTTTTTCTTTTCAATGTAGAATTTAAATTGTAGTACCTGATAAAATTATCATAATTACAAATTATACATATATACATATGCATATATGGAAATGTATGTATATATAGTGTATATATACATATAAAAAATCTTAGAAATTTAATTATTAATATACAATTTTATGACAATGAAGCACTCATGGAAGACAAAAGGCATTAAATGTAACTTCTTTTAGTTATACAATCATGTCAGAAGAGTACCTTGAACATAATACTTTATCACATATATCAAAATTTAAAGGTAAATTTACTAGAATTGATACATCAATACAGGTATCATATATGCCAGTGCTATGTTGTTTTTAATGTATTCTACAAAGAAAACACTGTTACCTACTTTTTAAATCACATATATTTTATGATTTTAAGTGATTTTTGCTACTGAATTCATATTTCCACCTTCTGACAGGTTAGAAAGCTTGAGAGTCTCAGCAGCCAAAAATTATTTCTTGAAGATGGAATTAAAGACATTTTAAAAGATTCACCTCCAGTAGAATGTCAGGGTATTAAGTGGAGGGATGAGGTTGTAATCCCACAGTCAAAACACTGACCTAATATTTCCTGTCTAAAAGAACTGCAGGGACAAAAATGGAGAAAAGACAAAGGGAAAGGAGGTCCAGTAACCAGCCCAAAGTGGATACATCTCAAGGAGAGGTTCCAAGGCCTGACACTAATAGTGATGCTATGGTATGCTTACGGACAGCAGCCTAGCATGGCTGCTCTCCAAGAGAACTAACAAGCAGCTGACTGAGGCATATTCAGATACTCTACATCAATGGACTGAAGTCAGGAACCCCTGTCTTGAATTGTGGAAAGGCTGGAAAATATTGTGGAGGAGAGCAAACCCATAGGAAGACCAGGAGTCGCTGATCCAACACATATGCAGGAGAAGACTGCCTAGTCTGGCCTCAGTGAGAGAAGATGCACATAACTCTTGAGAGACTTAAGGCCCCAGAGAGTGGGGAGACCTTGCAGATTGGGGTGACGTAGGAAGGGTGGGGCAACCTCTTGGAGATGGGGGAGGAGGAGTGGTATGAGGAACTGTAGAAGGGTGAACCTGGACTGTAAAAAAAGATTAAAAATAATTTAAGAAAAAATTTCCTGTGGCTTTCTTTAGCTTGTATGGTATGTAGTACATATCCCATCAGACAGGAAAGAATAATCATTAATTACTAGAAATTAAGATGGGAAAATACTGAGAAACTATTAAGTGAATATACGTGAGGCCTGGTTCAGGGACTGTAGGTAGAAATTAGATAAAGTACCATGAAAGGTAGTGAAAACTCAATGTATTTTTTTTTAACTTCATCATGCTATAGCTTACATCAAGTATGGAATTTACTTAAGGCAAGTTGTGTGATTAGTATCACCATGTATTACAATAAAGATTGTGTACCATTTTTGTGTGTGTGACATTTGTTGACTCTTTCTTCTGTACAGGAAAATCAGACATGTCATATCTTTCTTTGTGAGTTAATGAAATCAATTTAAACTGTCTTTACATTGTTGTGAAAAAATAATTAGTAGTATGGCCATATAATGTCATAAACACTCAGTTATCTTCTCAACCTAAATCAAGGTGATATTAAACTCTGATGAAGTCTGAAATAAAGGAAGTTTATGAAAAATGTAAAATACATTTTCAATAATCATTAGCAATATTTCTAAAGCATCTTTTAAGTTTTATTTTTATTTAATTTTGAACGTTCCATGTTTATCTTCTCTCTCTCTTTTTTTCTTCTTGTCTGTCTTCTATCTTGTGCTATATTAATATGTCAAAGCACTACACACTTTTTTGGAGCTTACTTCAGTCCTTTTTACTAAAATAAGATGCATTTCCTTTGTTACCACCATTAATTTAATAACTTAACATGGAAATATTAGTGTAGAACATCACAGGTACAATGAGCAATTAGAGATTATTATCAGAAGATGTATGACAATATGTATGGAAATGTATTCCTGAGGAAAGAGCCAATTTGGAGACATGTTTCATGTCAATTCTGCATCAGAATAAAATAGAAAATCTGAACAAGTCAAAATCAAGTGATGACATTGAATTAGACATAAATAATCTCTCATCAAGGAAAGCTCAGGAAAGTTCCTCTACTGAGTTGTTCTTCATAGTTAATGAAATCATTTGTCCATTCAAATCATCAGTAAGAAGCTTCATATAGCTGAACATTAAATCTAACACACAGAATTTGTGGGGACACTTGTAATAGCCATACTAATATTGAGTGAGATGGTAAGCTCAAGGCAAAGTTTATGACTTTAAATATACTGCAAAATTCTGGTTATCAATGCTGGAGGGACATTGCATAAAACAAACCAATAGATGAATCAAGTTAAGTAATTTAAAATAAACCCCAACATTGATAGTAACCAATTTATGTCAAATTACTAGGAACATGAATAGAATAAGGTCGATCTTGTCAAATATGGTGCTAGGAAAATGATATGCACATATGTTTAACAATAGAATTAGGATTCTGTCTTATCAACTATAAAATTAATCTAATCGTACTAAATAATTCAATGTAACATAAGATACAGTAATATTTTACATATGGTATCATCATTGAAGATTTATTTCAGAACATTGTAATAGGGAAGGAGTCTCAATCCTTCAAAGGCACAAAATTAAATAAAGAAATATACTTAAATAAAAGATAACAAGAGAAAATAAAACTAGAGAGTGAGAGAAAGAGATGGAGAAAGAGACAGAGACAGAGGAAGACAGAGACAGTAGAGAAATTGAGAAGAAAATGATATTCTATTGGAAATATTTTAAGAGGGAATATTTTTTAGAAAGAAATCTTTTCAAGTTGTTATGCAGAAAAGCAAGACAGCTGTTAGAAGAATAACTCTAGAGATCTCTTCTATTGTTTACAAATTTATTAAATAATTTTAAAAGGATAAAGTATTTCATTTATTAAGGAATTGGAATTGAGTGCACCAGATGTGTTTTCAGATTCAATAAAAAGGAAATACGGAAGTGTACTGAAAGGACTTCGAAGATGACTCAGTCAATAAATGATTTGCCACTCAAGCCTGACAGCTTGAGTTTAAATTCTCAAGTAAAACCCAAATAAAAATTCAGGTGTTCTATGATGTATCTCTATCTGTTTAAAGAACGAGATCCTTGATGAAGGGAGAAAAAATAATGCCAAATTAGAAAATAGAGGTACAGAGGGTAGAGTACACCAACTGGTTATACAAGAATTGAAAACATAGAAACAGGTAACATTACACAGACTTAGAAGTTGTATCTATGTATTTAGGAGTAAATATGTATAACCATATACATAGAAGTATGCAACAACAATTAATTTGAAGGAGATCAGGGAGGTCTATATGAGAGGGTTTAGAATAAGAAAAGAAAGACTGATATATATTTATATTATAATCTCAAATATATAAACAATATATTTTTTAAAAATATAGCTAGGGGTGCTACCATGCATACCACTGTTATACCAATGCCCTAATTGTGAGATGAAGGTAGAACAAGAGAGTCTCTGGAAGCTTATGGTGCAAGCAGGATGGTATGCACAGCAGCAATAGCACTGTGACTTTGTCTCCAACAAGGTAGAAAGAGAGGACCACACAAAACTAGAATCTGACCTGCATACATACCAAGGCATGTGTGTGTCTGCATTCACAGACATGAATATGTAGGCACATACACATACATCATGTGTACAATGCACCCTAATTGTCCTGACTTTTTTCATTGTGCAATGTATACAATTGTTGATCCATTTCAACTTCTTCAATAAACACACTGATGTTTTGGTGCTAATTTAAAATAGTTTTAAACTTCTGTATTAAATGATACAGAACTTTATAAAACTAGGTTAGAATATAACTATGACTGTTTCACTAACAGCTAAAAATTAAGCAAAAATTCTCTGTTTTTACAATGCTTTAACATTGATCCCATTTGTTCCCACATCCTAAAGTCTATTAACCTGTCGTATAAGAGTTTTATTTGTTTCTCCTTCTAAAGTCTTTATCAATTTATTGAATTAAAAGGCAGACTACACCATGACTAGTGTGATCTTCTCCATTGTCCAAGTAACTAATCTCAACTAACCCAATAACTCCAAGGGGTCATCTTGATATCTGGAGAGAATCTAAAATCTGGTGGCTGAATATTATCTTTGTCTTATGTTAGAATCAATGTGTTTGTTGGTATATTGTCATTTTAAGAGTGAAAATAGTAGAATAAAATTGATAGCATATTTTTCAAATTGAAGATAAATATACATAGTATCAGCTTTTCAATTAATGATACATAAGATATAAGTGTATAAAACCAAATGCAAGATACAGAGGACAATCAGGAATTTGTAAAGCATGGAAAATAGTCTTTTCATGATATATGGAGAGAAAATACATAACACTAAATAGAATTTGACAACAACAGATTCTGGGCACAGGAACAAAGATCCATTTCTTGACATTTAGGTTGTGAATTGAGCTTTTTACTTAGATTGTTATTTTTTTTAATTGAGAAAATATTTTTAGACAATATTTGGTCCATTGTTTTAATCATCTAATTCCTTCCGAATCCTCCCCATCTCCCCGCACCCATTCAAAGCTTTACTTCTCAATCTCTCTAGCTTTAGAAAAGAAACAAATTAACAAATGTCTCAATAATTTCTCCATCTCAGGATCTATTTATTACATGCATTGTCTCCATATTTGTCAATGCTGATGTTCCACAATCAGAAGTAAATGTCTTTTAAAATATGTGTTGCTTCATACCAAACATATTTTAGTATGGATATTTAATATATGAACCTGACTTCTTATTCTACATCATAGTCATCCAGACCATCTTAAGAATTCCAAATTTCCCCCAAATTTATAAAAACCTGAAAATGAAAAGTCCATTCCATGGGTAAGAAAGGCATCAGACTGTTACTCTCTATAAAGACAAATTGTACAGAAAAAAAATGAGCTGAATGTGGGTAATGATGGGTAAAATATAATACAGAAAAAGAAGGGACACTTCTGGTACCACATTTGAGTGAGTGTCTAATCAATATTTCAGCAGATTTTAGCTCTCCACAGAAGATGAGAAGAAGATTGTAGGAGCCAGAGGAGTCAAGGACACCAATAAAATACAGACCACAAAATCAACTAAACAGGGATCATAGGGCCTCAAAGAGATTAAAGCAGCAAACAAGGAAGCCTGCATGGGTTAGCACTACTTTCTCTGCATATATTTGACAGTCATTAGCTTCATATTTTTAATCTTTATGGGAATCCTAACAGTGGTAGTGGAGGTGTCTTTCCATGAAATTCTTGCCCCACTCAGCCCTGATATGAGAATTTGTACATAGTTTTATTGTAACTTGTTAAGCCATATTCATTTTTTTTTCTGAATGGAAATGGAGAAGACTAAATCTAGGAGAGAAGGGAGGAAGTATTTAGAGAAATGGAGGGAGAGGAAACTATGGGAGACATTATATAGAAGAAGAATATTAAATAATTGTCTTAATAATTAACATTGCTAGCTATAAATTTTAAGTATGCTATATATGGTTTAACTTTTTTGTGATTCCATGGAGTTTTTGCTGTAATTAGATAATCAAAGGATAATTTTTTTATATCTCAGGTTTTTCTTGACACAGAATCTCATATTTGATCTCTTCAACTAATACCAGAGTTTAGAACTGGTGTTTTGCACTTTTCCTTCTATATTTATGACAGTATTATAGTTTTAGCATTTTACTTTATCTAAAATTCAGTGTTTCTATTACACTTTGTGATGATCATAATTTTTACAGAGTTTGTCTATTCAATTTATTGACTATATTTCCAGAATTACTGTTTACTAGTTTCTCACAATTTTGATTTTATTATTGAAATATCCTTTATATTTTGAAATTTGTCTTTTATTAATTTATGCTTTTCATTCATGAAAGACTATTCTGTGCATGAAATTTATTCTACTGAGGATATAGTTGAGGTGCACTGGCATGCATATGTAAAACTTGAATATACCAAAGTGCTTTCATAAGAGACAAAGGTATAAAAAGTTTTTATAAAGTAGCAACATTGTAAGCTTATATGAAAACAGAAACTTGACATCTTGAAAACTGTATTTTGTTATTGTGTTTTCATTGTTAATCTCCACCCAAGAAATAGTGCCCAACAGAAGCACTCTGACTTTGAGAAATATTCCAGTCAGCAGATTTCATCATTTTTTTTTTTACAATGAAATTTTTTTCTTAGATCTTTCATTTACACTTCAGATACCATCCCGTTTCCCCATTCCCCCCCCCTTAGAAAACCCCTATCCCATGCCCCCTTTTCCTTTTTGCATTTATACATTTTTTTAAGAAATGTTAATCATAGGCTTTATAAGTTTGGTATTGTTCAATCAGAGGTGTAACCCACTACCCAACGTAGATATATCAACTATCTTTGACTGGTGGAGATACATGAACATCTGCTTGTCTCCCCCCTCTATCTCTCTTTCATCACCTAGCTTCTCCTCTCCTTCTTCTTCTCTTCTTACTCCTTTTCTTCCTCTCAGTACTCCTCCCACCTTAGCTCCTCCTACACATCACCCTTCCTGTTAAAAGGAAACTTTTCTCTCAAAATACAATTAGAGCATAATTATGCCTATTTGTACCAGTGAGGTACAAGATAGTCCTAATACCCAGTCCATCCTTTTGTTGACTAACCAGCACCTCTGTCATCTATCCTAACTAAAACACTTAGTTCTGAACCTGGCTTTTTCCTTGGCTTTAGGATGAATGTCAGCTGATGACCATACACTCAGAGATCTTTTCTCTCAAAGTAAATAGCTATAAGTTTTCAACCCCATCAGAAATCCAGAATGACTGAGTTGACTATAATTGTGGGAAGCACAAAGTATAGCTTCTAAAACTTAGCCAATTTATAGAGACCTCTGAACACCTGGACACTCGCTCTACTTCAAAACGTTGGAGCATCTGTTCTTCTGCCTTCTGGCCCAGGATCATCTGACAGACCTTAGTGCTGCAGAATTATTAAGGGCTGATTACTCTGTCTAGGCAGATATAATCAGTCGACTATTCTGCAAGTGTGTCCTTTTCTGGATAGTAATTTGTCTGTAGAAGGAAAGTGGCAATTCTTGCCTAGTGGCTGTCTCACCACAACTGGAGTAACTCCAAGGATGCTCAATTTCTTCTTAGAATTTAACATAGGAAGCTGTCCGGAGCAGACAGGTCTCTAATGAAAATGAACATTAATACTGAAATGTTTGTCATGTCAATTCTAAGGATTTCTGATGTTTTGAAAACCAGCTATCCATGTAAGGTAATCTGGACTGTTGCCTGTTAACTCCACTCAGCTATTTCTAAATAAAACATAGAGAACACCCTTATAATAAACTCCAAGTCATGAATTTGCTATAGTCCCTTAACTCACAGGCTGACCATCTCAAATCAGTTAAAAAAGTTAAAGAAGGACTGGGTCTAAGCTTTGTATTCCTAAGTGTGTTATACTGGTACAATGCCTATGAGAGTAACAATATTCATCTCACTCTTATATCACTAAGAAGCTCATGCCAATGAAAACCTTAAAATTTGTAAACAAAGTAAATTGGTGCCATTTAAGAATTTATATCTTCATCTTGATATTAATTATACAGATTTCTACTAATAGGTTATGGCTATGCAATAAACCCTAGCTAATCCTCTCTATTCCCACAAAACCACTACTTTTCCCTAGGGAGACAGCCCAACATTTACCACCTTAGTCCCCATGCCCAGGGAATAGGGGCGCTGACTCATCATTAGCTTCTTCAAGCTGATTATGGGTGTTGAGATATTAGAAGAGGAGTGGGGGGGAGAGCAAGTTGACAATCCTCTGATGCTGTGTCTTTGCTGCCTCCAGATGGAATTCCTGGACCTCAGAGGTTTGAGCAGGTCTGCCCAGCTTGCTTGTTGAGTAGATACACCAAGGCTGATCATTCTGCAATATACAATTCTCAAAACAAATTTTAGTATCAAGATAGTTTTTTTTTTTAAAGAGGGCTGACATTTTATTAAGAGTGTTGGTTCTAACCGCTTTTCTATTTTTCCCCTCTTTTATTGGATATAATATTTACATTTCAAATTTTATCCCCTTACCATATTTTCCCCACCACCCAGGAACCCCTTATCCCATCCCCCCTCCTCCTGCCTCTATGAAGGTGTTTACCCATCTACCCCCAGCCTCCCTCCCCACGCTCAGATTCCCCCCCTTCAGTGCTCAGCCTTCAGGGTACCAATGATCTTGTCTCCCACCTATGCCCAACAGGGCCATCCTCCCCTACATATACAGCTGGAGTCATGTGTCTCTCCCTATGTGCACCTGGGCTGGTGGTTTAGACCCTTGGGAGCTCTGGCTGGTTGGTATTCTTGCTCTCCTCACAGGGCCACCAGCCCGTATGGTTCACGGTTCCTTCAATTTACTCTCTAACTCCTCCATTGGGAACTTTGATCAGATTAATGGATAGCTGTGGGTATCTGTCTCTGGGTATGTCCGACTCTGAGAGACCTCTAAGGAGACAGCCTTATCAGGCTGCTGTCAGCTTTCCCATCCTGACATCCCTATCAGCCTCTATTTTTGGTGACTGCCTATGGAATGAATACCCAGACACAATGGTCTCCCTACAACCCCCCCTTCAGATTCTGACCCACACTTTGTCTCCATATTTGCTCCCTTGGTTATTTAGTTACTCCTTCTAAGAAAGACCTAGGCATCCTCACTTGTTCTTTCTTCTTCATGAGCTTCGTGTCATCTGGTAGTTGAATCTTTGTTGTTTCAAACTTTTGGGCTAATCTCCGCTTATCAGTGAGTAAATACCATGTGTGTTCTTTTGTGATTGGGTTACCTCACTCAGGATGATATTTTCTAGATCCATCCATTTACCTAAGAATTTCTCAAATTCATTATTTTTAATAGCTGAGTAATATTCCATTGTGTAAATGTACCACATTTTTTGTATCCATTCCTCTGTTGAAGGGCATCTGGGTTCTTTCCAGCTTCTGGCTATTATAAATAGGGCTGCTATGAACATAGTGGAGCATATGTCTTTGTTATTTGTAGAGGAATTTTCTGGGTATATACCCAGAAGTGGTATAGATGGGTCCTCAGGTAGTGCTATGTCCAATTTTCTGAGGAACCGCCAGACTGACTTCCAAAGTGGTTGTACCAGCTTGCAACCCCACCAACAATGCAGGAGTGTTCCTCTTTCTTCACATCCTCCCCAGCATCTACTATCACCTGAGTTTTTGATCTTAGCCATTCTGACTGGTGTGAGGTGGTATCTCAGTGTTGTTTTGATTTGCATTTCCCTGATGACTAAGGATGTTGAGCATTTCTTAAGGTGCTTCTCGGCCATTCGAGTTTCCTCATTTGAGAATTCTTTGTTTAGCTCTGTACCCCATTTTTTAATGGGGTTATTTTGTTGTTTGGCGTCTAATTTCTTGAGTTCTTTGTAAATATTAGATATTAGCCCCCTATCAGATGTAGGATTGGTAATGATCTTTTCCCAATCTGTTGGTTGCCGTTTTGTCTTGTTGACAGTGTCCTTTGCCTTACAGAAGCTTTGCAATTTGATGAGGTCCCATTTGTCGATTCTTGATCTTAGAGCATAAGCCATTGGTGTTCTGTTCAGGAACTTTTCCCCTGTGCCTAGGTATTCGAGGGTCTTCCCCAAATTCTCTTCTAATATTTTCAGTGTACCTGGCTTTATGTGAAGGTCCTTTATCCACTTGGAGTTGAGCTTTGTGCAAGGAGATAAGAATGGATTAATTTGCATTCTTCTACATGTTGACCTCCAGTTGAGCCAGCACCACTTGTTGAAAATGCTGTCCTTTTTCCACTGGATGAATTTAGCTCCCTTGTCAAATATCAAGTGACCATAGGTATGCGGGTTCATTTCTGGGTCTTCAATTCTGTTCCACTGATCGTCCTTTCTGTCTCTGTACCAATACCAAGCAGTTTTTATCACTACTGCTCTGTAGTACAGTTTGAGGTCCGGAATGGTGATTCCCCCAGAGGTTCTTTTATTGTTGAGAATAGTTCTCACTATCCTAGGTTTTTTGTTATTCCAAATAAATTTGTAAATTGCTCTTTCTATCTCTATGAAGAATTGATTTGGAATTTTGATGGGTATTGCATTGAATCTGTAGATTGCTTTTGGCAGGATAGCCATTTTTACTAAATTAATCCTGCCAATCCAGGAGCATGGGAGATCTTTCCATCTTCTGAGATGTTCTCCAATTTCTTTCTTGAGAGACTTGAAGTTCTTGTCATACAGATCTTTTACTTGCTTGGTTAGATTCACTCCAAGATAATTTATTTTATTCGTGGCTATTGTGAAGGGTGTCATTTCCCTGATTTCTTTCTCTGCCTGTTTATCCTTTGAGTAGAGGAAGGCTACTGATTTGTTTGAGTTGATTTTATATCCAGCCACATTGCTAAAGTTGTTTATCAGGTTTAGGAGTTCTCTGGTGGAAGTTTTAGGTTCACTTAAGTATACTATCATATCATCTGCAAATAGTGAAATTTTGACTTCTTCCTTTCCTATCTGTATCCCTTTGACTTCCTTTTGTTGTCTAATTGCTCTAGCTAAGACTTCCAGTACTATATTGAATAGGTAAGGTGAGAGTGGGCAGCCTTGCCTAGTCCCTGACCTTAGTGGGATTGCTTCAAGTTTCTCTCCATTTAGTTTGATGTTGGCTACTGGCTTGCTGTATATTGCTTTTACTATGTTTAGATATGGGCCTTGTATTCCTGATCTTTCCAAGACTTTTAACATGAAGGGATGTTGAATTTTGTCAAATGCTTTCTCAGCATCTAGTGATATGACCATGTGGTTTTTCTCTTTGAGTTTATTTATGTAGTGGATTACATTGATGGATTTCCGAATATTGAACCATCCCTGCATTCCTGGGATAAAGCCTACTTGATCTTGATGGATAATGGTTTTGATGTGTTGTTGGATTCGGTTTGCGAGAATTTTATTGAGTATTTTTGCATCAATATTCATAAGAGAGATTGGTCTGTAGTTCTCTTTCTTTGTTGGGTCTTTCTGTGGTTTAGGTATGAGTGTAATGGTAGCTTCATAGAATGAATTGGGTAGTGTTCCTTCTGTTTCTATTCGATGGAATAACTTGAAGAGGATTGGTATTAGGTCTTCCTTGAAGGTCTGAAAGAATTCTGCACTGAAACCATCTGGCCCCGGACATTTTTTGGTGGGAAGATTTTTAATGACTGTGTCTATTTCTTTAGGCGTTATGGGACTGTTTAGGTGGTTTATCTGCTCCTGGTTTAACTTTGGTACCTGGTATCTATCTAGAAAATTGTCCATTTCCTCCAGATTTTCCAATTTTGTTGAGTATAGGCCTTTGTAGTAGGATCTGATAATTTTTTTAATTTCCTCTGTTTCTGTTGTTATGTCTCCCTTTTCAGTTCTGATTTTATTAATTTGAATGCTGTCTCTGCGCCCTTTGGTTAGTCTGGCTAAGGGTTTGTCTATCTTGTTGATTTTCTCAAAGAACCAGCTCCTGGTTTTGTTGATATTTTGTATAGTTCTTTTTGTTTCGACTTGGTTGATTTCAGCCCTGAGTTTGACTATTTCCTGCCGTCTACTCCTCTTGGGTATACTAGCTTCTTTTTGTTCTAATGCTTTCAGGTTTGCTGTCAAGTTGTTGATGTATGCTCTTTCCACTTTCTTTTTGTGAGCACTTAGAGCTATGATTTTTCCTCTTAGTACTGCTTTCAATGAGTCCCATATGTTTTGATATGAAGTGTCCTCATTTTCATTTAAATCTAAAAAGTCTTTAATTTCTTTCTTAATTTCTTCCTTGACCAAGTTATCATTGAGTAGAGCATTGTTCAGTTGCCAAGTGTATGTCGGTTTTCTGATGTTTTTGTCCATGTCAAAGACAAGTCTTAATCCATGGTGGTCTGATAAGGTGCTGGGGATTATTTCAATCTTTTTGTATCTGTTGAGGCCTGTTTTGTGACCAATTATATGGTCTATTTTTGAGAAGGTACCATGAGGTGCTGAGAATAAGGTGTATTCTTTTGTTTTAGGGTGAAATGTTCTATAGATGTCAGTTAAGTCCAATTGGTTCATAACTTCTGTTAGTTTCATTGTGTCTCGATTTAGTTTCTGTTTCCATGATCTGTCCATAGCTGAGAGTGGGGTGTTGAAATCTCCCACTATTATTGTGTAGGGTGCAATGTATGCTTTAAGTTTTAGTAAAGTGTCTTTTATGTATGTGGGTGCCCTTACATTTGGGGGATAGATGTTGAGAATTGCAAGTTCCTCTTGGTACATTTTTCCTTTCATGAATATGAAGTGTCCTTCTTTATCTCTTTTGATTACTTCTGGTTGAAAACTGATTTTATTTGATATTAGAATCGCTACTCCAGCTTGTTTCTTGGGACCATTTGCTTGGTAGATTGTTTTCCAACCTTTTACTCTGAGGTAGTGTCTGTCCTTTCCACAGAGGTGCGTTTCCTGAATGCAGCAAAATGTTGGGTCCTGTTTACGTATCCAGTCTGATAGTCTATGTCTTTTTACTGGAGAATTGAGTCCATTGATATTAAGAGATATTAAGGAAAAATGAGTGTTGTTTCCTGTTATTTTTGTTATTGGCAGTGGAGATATGTTTGTGTAGCTACCTTCTTTTACGGTTTTTGGAAGATTACTTTCCTGCTTTTTCCAGGTTGTAGTTTCCCTCCTTGTGATGGAGTTTTCCACCAATTATTCTTTGAAGTGCTGGGTTTGTGTTGAGATACTGTGTAAATTTGGATTTGTCATGGAATATTTTGGTTTCTCCATCAATAATGATTGACAGTTTTGCTGGGTATAGTAGTCTGGGCTGACATTTATGTTCTTTTAGGGTCTGTATGATATCAGTCCAGGATCTTCTGGCTTTTATGGTCTCTGGTGAGAAGTCTGGTGTAATTCTTATAGGTCTGCCTTTATATGTTACTTTGCCTTTTTCCCTTACTGCTTTTAGTATTTTTTCTTTGTTTTGTACATTTGATGTTTTGACTATTATGTGGCGGGAAGTATTTCTTTTCTGGTCTAAACTATTTGGAGTTCTGTAGGCTTCTTGTATATTTATGGACATCTCTTTCTTTAGGTTAGGGAAGTTTTCCTCTATAATTTTGTTGAGAATATTTACTGGTCCTTTAAGTTGGGAGTCTTCCCCCTCATCTATTCCTATTATCCTTAGGTTTGGCCTTCTCATTGTGTCTTGGATTTCTTGTATATTTTGGGTTAGTAGCTTTTTGTATTTTGCGTTTTCTTTGACAGTTGTGTCAATGTTTTCCATGGTATCTTCTGCACATGAGATTCTCTCTTCCATCTCTTGTATTCTGTTGGTAATACTTGTATCTATGACTCCTGATCGTTTTTTTAAGTTTTCTATCTCCAGGGTGTTCTCCCTTTGTGATTTCTTTATTGTTTCTACTTCCATTTTTAGATCCTGCATGGTTTTGTTTAATTCCTTCTCCCGTTTGGTTGCATTTTCTTGAAATTCCTTAAGGAATTTTTGTGTTTCCTCTCTAAGGGTTTCTATCTGTTCTTTGAGAGTGTTATTTATGTCTTTCTTAAAGTCCTCTATCATCATCATGAGAAGTGATTTTAATTCTGAATCCTGCTTTTCTGGTGTGCTGGGGTGTTCAGGGCTTGCTATGATGGGGGAACTGGGTTCTGATGATGCCATGTAACTTTGGTTTCTGTTGCTTACGTTCTTGCGCCTGCCTTTTGCCATCTGGTTAATTCTAGTGCTACCTGTACTTCTGTCTCTGATTGAAGCCTGTCTTTCCAGTTGTCTCGCTTTTGTTTGGTCTTCTAGGAGTCCAGATGTCTTTGTGATTTTTTTCCAGCTGCCCTGATTACAGTGGTATCTCTAGGATGCCTCAGGATATGGTGCCTCCAAGGTAGCAGTCCAGCTAGATGTCTGCTGTTCTGGGTGCAGTGTCTCCTCTTGGATATCTCAGGGTATGTTGTCTGACACTCTGAGTTCAGTTGTTCCTCTGTGGCTCTGGGTTGAGTGGACCTTCCAGTATGTCTCAGGTGGAATCCGGGGTCCACACAACTGCAGACCTGGTAGAGGTCTGGTCTGGGACTCAGACCCTGCCGGCCTCAGACCGGAGGGGGGGCGAGCAGCAGAAGGAGCGTGCTAGCGCTGGCTATGGGTTCTATGGATCCCCCAGAGTGTGTCTGGGGGACTCCTGGGTGCACTCACCCGCAGGCCTCAGACTGCAGGAGGGGCGAGCGGTGGAAGGGGAGTGCTAGCGCTGGCTATGGGTTCTATGGATCCCCCAGAATGTGTCTGGGGGGCTCCTGGGTGCACTTACCCGCAGGCCTCAGACTGCAGGAGGGGCAAGCGGAGGAAGGGGAGTGCTAGCGCTGGCTATGGGTTCTATGGATCCCCCAGAATCGATTTCATCGTTTTTAATACAATATGAATCATACTTTCTGAATTAATCACTAAGTGCTTTGCACTAACTGACATCTGTCGATTAGTGCTAATAATGAAAGGGAAAGCTTTAATAATTGAGCATTAAGATACATAAGATACTGGAAATCAGCTGGGAACTGGAGGGACATGCTTCTATTTTGTTTTAAATTCACTTTACATCCTGATCTCTGTCCCATCTCCAGATCCCCTCTTCCACAGTTCTCCTCCCAAACAGTTCTACTCTGAGAGAGTTGAAACCCCCAACCCAATTTCATCTGGGCACATGAAATTTCTTCAGAGCTAGACACTTCTCCCACAGAAATCAGGTAAGACATCCAAGTTTGGAGAACAGATTACACAAACAAGCAGCAGCTTTAGGAATAGCTCCCACTTCAGTTGCTTGGGACCTGCATGATGACCAAGTTGCACATCATCTACATATGATCAAGGAACCTAGGTCCAGCCCATTTATGCTCTTTTGTAGGTGGTTCAGTCTCTGAGAGAAGCCAAGGGTCCAAGTTAGTTGACACTGTTGGTCTTCTTGTGCTGTTCCTATCCTCTTGGGTTGTTTTCAGTCTTTCTCCAACACACCTTTAACCCCAGCACTTGGAAGCAGAGGCAACCACATATCTAATAGTTTAAAACCAATATCGTCTACAAAGCAAGTTTGAGGACAGCCAAGGCTACATAGAGAGAATCTGTGTAAAACAAAACCAAACAGACACTGGCAATACTCCACATTGTTCTGCTCAGAAATTAGCTGTACATGTTCCTAAAGTTATTTTATTTTAATGATAATACAAAAAGTAAATAATATTTTCATGAAAAAATTCTTTTCACAAATACATTGAAAATCTCAGCTATGTAAGATAGTAAACATACTTGGAAATTTTCAAATATGGTATTAGATATGTATTATATCAGAAGTTGAATATTAAATTAATATTAAATCTTGATAATGTGATTGCAGTAGCAGCTCTAAAAGAAGGGGCATGAAGATAAGATCTACTTTAGTGATATAAATCCTATCACTTAAAAAAATTAGAAAAACAAAGAAATAAATAATATTTATTGTCTTTGGTCCATCAATGAAGTAGCTTCATATATGATTGAATTCTTAGTAATAGACTCAGAAAGAGGATGGCCAATGCAAGATACAAATTAGTAATATAATTTTGTGTCATAGAATAACTGATTTATGTTCTGTTACAATAAAATGGAGCAATTAATTGATATCATGTCTGCCTCAACATTTAAACATAGTATATTATTATCTAGAATTGGTAAGAAATAGAAAGTAATTTAGAATTTATTTACTTTTATAATGTGAGATGATATTTTCATAATATAAAATAAATAGTATTTCTGTCTAAAATAAGGTAAAGATTTAAAGCAAAAGTAAAAGTTACACAACAGCACCAAAACAACTTGAAACTTAGGAGCACAAAAGTATGTATTCCTTAGAAATAACTATCATCTGAATGTAAAAAATTCTTATAAGAACAACTGCATATTAAAAAAATAATTTAATGGTTTTTAAACTTCTGAATCATAACATCCACAGCGTCTAGAAGAGAAGTTTCTAAATATTTCTTACTCTAAAACTGATGACAATTAGTTGGTCAAATTACACTGTATTTATATAAAATAGAGAAACTTTAAGTCCATGTGAACTAAGAAAAGTACTGCAGTCTCCTGCTCTCCTTTCACCTCTCTTTGCCAATCACTACTTTTCTGTCTCAATGTCTGCCTCTTCCTGTGTCTTACCATCACACACCTCACACTATTCATAATTATGTCAAGTGAGAGTGCAGTTTTGAGCTGAAAATTCTCCTGACTGTGTCCTTAACATCTTTATTTCTAAGGCTATAGATAAGGGGGTTCAGCATGGGGATCATGACTGTGTAAAGAGCAGTGGCCACTTTGACAAAGAGCCGTGAGCTGTTTGAGTTGGGAACACAATACAGGAGGAGTATAATCCCATGGAAGATTGTTATAGCAGTCAGGTGGGAAGTACAGGTGGAGAAGGCTTTTTGTAGTCCTCCTTTGGAAGGCATCTTTATAATAGTGACAACTATGAACACATATGAGGCTAAGGTGATCAGGACACTGGAAGATTCACTAAATATAGAAATGACTAAGCATGTCATCTGGCTAAAGGAGGAGTCAGAGCAAGACACAGAGATGACAGCAGAGTACTCACAGCCAAAGTGATTGATGATGCCATATTCGCAATATGATAGTTGCAAAAGAGTACATATGAGTATCACAGCACATAATCCACCGATCATATATGTCCCAGCTACTAGCAGAGCACAGAAATGAAGAGGCATTACAACTGTGTAGAGTAGGGGATTACAGACAGCCACAAACCTGTCATAGGCCATCACTGCTAACATGAACATTTCTGTAATCACAAATGTACAAATGAAGAAAAATTGTATCATGCATCCTTTGAAAGAAATGGTCCTATCTTCCATGATCAAGATCTGCAGAAGTTTGGGTGTAAATACACTAGAATAACATATATCCAAAAATGAAAGGTGGCTTAGGAAAAAGTACATGGGTGTGTGAAGTTTGGGATTGATCTTTATAACCACAAGTATGCCCAGGTTCCCCATCAATGTTACTGAGTAGATGGTCAAGAAGAGGAGGAAGAGGGGTATTTGGAGCTGTGGATATTCTGAGAAACCAACCAAGATGAATGTGGTCGTGGAACTCTGGTTCATCACCTCATAGGCCATCACTTCTCAGATTATAAGTGAGGAAGAAGAGAAAAATGAGACTTAATGGAACATGAGAGAGTGGAGCAGTTGAAACTCATGTGAGGCTCACCATAAATCACGAAGTCAGATGTGGACATATTCCATTTGTGAATGTTCTGCCTTGTTTTAGGTTCTTATGTGAGCAGTCAGTAATTAGTAAGTTAGGACAACGTCCTTTGTTCTTCTCTTTGCTCTTCACTATTGTGTTTTTCTCATCTGTAATTAAAATGTAGTGCTCATCAGTATCATTCTATGTGAATTATGTTTATGTGCATATATAAATGATATATTCATTTATTTGATGCTAGAGTAATTCATGGTAAAATATCATTATAGTCATCAGAAACATATTGCAAAGTTGTATATAAGCACTGAGAAGGTTGCAGTGGCCATTAGTCCAAGATAGAGGATGTTTGCACAAACTAAACACCCAACATATGATACAAAGGCCAAATGTCTGACTCTAAGTAACAATACAGGAAAAGTATTTTCACATTTCAAATTTTCACATTTCCTACCTTTAGCAAATTATTCATTCATTGTGTTCATATATTAAAACAGGACATAACCAGCTATTTATTGGCAATTAGAAACAAAAGAAATACTTTAGCATTAAAAATTTAAGAAGCTATTTTTAATAAAAATAAATACATTTAATTTGAACAATTGTAAATGGTTTAGTCATGTGGTCAACTTAAGAGCATAGCATGAGAGAAAATGAAAAATATCCAAGGTTAAGTAATGTGACTGTTCTATATATTACTCAAAGATACTAGATAATAATTACAGGTGCATCTGTTGGGTATGTAGAGAACTGACACATCTTTTGTTCTTGTCCCTAACAACAAATAATATACATTAATCCAAGTCACTATTACTTACTAGGATAGACCATCATCTTTATAATCATTCTACCAATTGTACTGGAATTTATTGGACCTCTATAAACTTTATTCAGTCAACCATACATATGACAAGAAAATCTTATCTATGAACTTAGTTTACTCTGTTTTGAAACTACACAATTGAAAAGCCTCTGATAATAATCTACTCCCCCTATAAATAATTTTGATAAAACCATTATATACATAAACATACTTCAATAGTCATCGCAGAAAGAGCAACCAGAATAATTACAAAATATGTTAATTAAATGACCTAAGTTAATTGTCTAATCTCAAAACAAGGCAAAACAGATTTAAAATAAAGGGATTCCAACAATTTACATTTCTTCTATTTTCTCTTTATTAGCAAATAAATTTTCTTCTTATTATTATTGAAACTTAATGGTAATTGTTTTTACGAGTCTTATGTTTTATTTTGAATGTCCCTGAATAATTAGAATCTTAGTATATTTTCATGTATATTTACAAGTATTCCAAGGGAAAATGTCTGTTCTTCATTTTAACTAAAAAAATAGCTTTACACTTGCTCTTGTGTCTTTGTTCCCTTCTTCACAACCTGATCTTCTCTCTTTTTTCTTTTGCTGTTTTACTTGTTTTTCCATACTAAATAATTTGTGTCTCAGAATACATAAACAACTTTCTTCATCAGCTCTGCATCATGATTTAATATAGGAGCATTATGAGGCTGAATACTGATACTCCTGAATTCAAGATTGTGATGTAGAAAATTCATGAATTTGAGGCAATTATATGCAAATACTTACAATATCTCAATACAAGAAGAAAGCATAATTAATTTTATTATTTGGTACAGCTAAATAATCTACTAACGCTTGTATATTTCATTTTCATTATCTATCAAAAAGCAAATAGGTGTATTCCATTTCTAAGGAAGTATTAAAATAGCTGAAGTGTGAATAGGGCATTATACATTGTGCCAAGCAAACAGAAGAAATAGCATTTTAAAACTATCTATAATGTAGAAACCCTCAGAAAAGCTTTAGGTGTCCATTCTCTAAATGAATATTTCAGTCATGTCATGTTCTAGTGCTGAGAATAATATAAAGTATAATAAAAACAAGAAAAACATAATCAAGACTTCTAAAACAATCATTGCTGGGAATGATGTTATTATGGTAACATTTTGTACTATAACTGAGATGTTCTTTGAAGTTTATTACAGTAGATAACAAAGAACATTGGTAGACTACTAAAGGGAATAAAACATGCTGATTTCATTGCATTTAAAATAAAACAAAAAAGTCTTGTAGAGCTATATTTTGTCTCCATTTAAAACTAGAATTAAGATTCACTTTTGGATCTATATGGGCACTGATGTTTCCCAAATGCCAGTTTGCATCAACAGTTTTAATGCTTTCCTATCTCTAGTGCTTATTGGTTATTGTGATTATTGATATGGCTGTGGGAATGTAATCCACATCAATGATCAGCAAATCAAAGAGATAACACTATGTGCCTTCTGTGGTATTATCTGTTATTACCAACCTCATGTCATTCTGATTAAGGGTTCTTTACTCTCTGGTTATTAAATAATCTATGTTTTCTTTAATAGTAAAGACACTACTTTGCCTAAGTTTCACATAATTTTATAAAATATACAAAATAGTACTGCATTGCACATACTATAATCAATCATGTAAGAAGCACAAAAACAAATGATTTTCTTCTATCTTATCAGTATGTTCATTGCTTCAAAAATAAAACAACAAAAAACACAAATAAGGTCTCATTATGTATAGAGAGATAGCCTGAAATTCACTAGATCAAATTAGCTTTAAACTTACAAAACTAAACCTGACTATGCTTCCCCAAGGGCTTAGAAAAATGCATGAACACACAATATAAAAAGAAGTTATGATTTTGAAAAATCATATGGAGGAATTTAAGAGAGTGTTTGGAGAAAAGAAATAGAAAATAAAGTAAAATATATGTAATAATTGAATAACATTTCAAAGGGCCCACATTAACTTTTAGAGGAATTTTAATTTTATATCATCTGTGAAAAAAATTATTCTTTGATGGTTTATATTCTGTTTTCCTGACAAATTTTGTGCACAACTCTTTTAAGAAAATTGCTTTTTTCTGTATCAATTCCAGAAATTTTACTATTGCTCCACTTTTAATTGCAACTATTATATTCAGTTTTATATAACCTGCCTCATATATTGTGTTATTTTTAGTGGACATGTTTTGTGAGCTTTGTACTCTGCATCTAAATTCACTAAAGTCATGAGGATAAACTGTTAGGTAACTGTTGGCTTAATTTTTTGCACAGTAACTTAACAGTAACAAAAGATCTTGAAAGTTAGGACAGTGGAAAGAAACAATAAACTTTAAGTTTAATACCCAAACATGTTTCATTAAATAAAATAGGAATGAATCACTCTTTTCCAGCTCACATTGCTTTACCTTTCCCTCTAGTATGTGTGGATCCTATATAGATTCACAGACTGAAAACATAGACAACTTTAAAGTAACTCACCAAGATAGAGTCTTTCCTGGTATCCATTTTTTGATAATCTTATTTATATAATTAATAAACCACATGTACAATTTACAGTAAAATTAAAATGCTTTTATAATCTTCCCAACTACAGTAGCAATTATTCCGTGAAATAGAGTTCAAAAAAGTACACAAATACTAATATTTTAGCAACCGTTTGTAAAGAACAAAGAGGAGTCAGGTAGAAAACTGAAACCTGAAGATTTATTTCAAGATATTGTTCATTGTTTAATCTGTAACTGCTTGACACTTGGGACATAAACCCTGAGGAATTCAAATTATGTGTTATCATAAATAATGTAGAAGTAATTACCACTCTGTTACTGAAAATATAATTTCCTCTCAATAAGCATTATTAGGCTATCTCATGACCCGATAAAGGCTAACCCCATATAGACTATATATTTTAAAGTCAAAGAAAAAACACTAAATATATAACATTTTAAATATATCAACATAATTAAATTTATATGATTTTGCATTTCATGAAAACTGGTACATGATTGAGAAGTTGACATGATTTATATGAAAACATAGACTTTTTCTCTCAAAGACATATTGACTAGGAATTATATACTAAATATGTATTCAATTAGACTTTCATTGGTTTAGAAAGCAGTGTCACAACCATTATATATATCAATTTATGCTTATCAGGACAAGAAATGAAGTGCAACAGTTATATTTTAGGTGTTCATGTTGCTTATCTTGTGTGCAAACTTGCTGATTAAAAGTCAAGTGACAGGCTCAAGTTAGGAAAACAAACTAACACCAGACTTCACTTTTCTCTCCATTGCTTCAAATCCAATAGAGCAGCAGTCTCAGCATTAACTCTGTAACAGAGCACCTGTAGCAGACTCCTCTTACCTCATCTCTGGCAGGTCACACAGAGTTTGCCCTCCTTACTTTCCTCCCCCTAAATGAAGCTTTGGTTAATGTTTTTAAAATCTCTTGGAATGAGCTCTGAGTAGTAGATGCCTGCTTGCTATCACTGAAACCATTAATTTAATTATTAATTAATTTAAGAAGTCATCTACTTGTCTATGTAGCATCAGTACAATAGAGTACAACTTTGTTGTTCTCCAAAGATATGTTCAAAAGGGTGGGCTAATATTTTCTCATTGTTACATATGTTTAATAATAACAGTAAAAGCATATCAATGACATGAATCTTTCCAAAAATGCATTTTTCACTTTGGCCTTGCCTACACAAACAAATTCACTGTTGATTATAATCCAAAGTAGTCTTATCTCAGGAAGATCACCTGCTAGTTATTAGAGACTTTTATAACAGAGTCATGGTTTGTATGTGTTTGGCCCAGAGAGTGGCACTATTAGGAAGTATAGCCTTGTTGGGATAAATGTGTCACTGTGTGTGTGGGCTTTAATACCCTAGTCCTAGCTGTCTGGAAGTCAGTATTGCACTATCAGCTTTCAAATGAAGATGTAGAACTCTCAGTTCTTCCTGTTTCATGCCTGCCTGGAGGCCTCCATGTTTTCACCTTGGTGATAATGTGTAGAGAGCTGCGCCTGGGCTTATGAATAATCGCTATTGCAGGATGGCGCCCACATCCACTGATGATCTTGGCCGATAGGTTCCGTGCGCAGGCGCAAAGGCTAGGAGCCAGCCAAACTCATGACCCAACCCGGGGCATTATATGAGTAACAAGCGAGCAGCCAATCAAGTATGTACACGCTGCCTTAAGGGCTATTTAAGCGGGCACCCGCTGCCTTAAGGGCTATTTAAGCGGGCACCGTTTGGGGTTTTTTGTCTACCTCTTCATGATACAATAAATGCTTGCTGCAGAAGGATCCAGTGCCCGCGTGCGTTCTTGCTGGCAAGACGCTCCTGCAGGTTGCAGCTGAAGCTGAAAACCTGGGGTGCCGGGAAAGCCTCACCATCCCCTCTATGCTGCAGAGGAGGCCATGTGGGTTCCTCAATGGCCCCTATCCTCTGAGGAATTGGAAGCTGCTACAAGATTAATTAAAGAACAAGTACAGCTTGGTCATTTAGAGCCTTCCACCTCTCCTTGGAATACACCTATTTTTGTCATAAAAAAGAAATCAGGAAAATGGAGACTTCTCCATGATTTGAGGGCCATTAATGCCCAGATGCGGCTATTTGGCTCTGTACAACGAGGCCTACCTTTACTTTCTGCTTTACCTAAGCAGTGGAGGATTATTATTATAAACATTAAAGATTGTTTTTTCTCCATTCCTTTATGCCCGCACGATAGGCAAAGATTTGCATTTACCTTACCTGCTGTTAATCACCTTGAACCAGACAAAAGATATCAGTGGAAAGTTTTGCCTCAAGGCATGGCCAATAGCCCCACCATATGTCAGCTGTATGTACAAATGGCCCTTGAGCCAATTAGGAAACAATTTCCCTCTTTGTTGTTGGCCCACTATGTGGATGCCATTCTTATGTGCCATAAGGAGTTAGTTGTTTTACAAACCTCATACCCTTTATTACTAAAAACCCTGGGACAGTGGGGACTGCATATTGCTACTGAGAAGGTTCAAATTTCAGAAACTGACTCCTTTCTAGGGACAGTTATTTACCCAGAAAAAATAGTTCCTCAGAAATTAGAGATTCGCAGAGAACATTTGCACACTTTGAATGATTTTCAAAAATTATTGGGTGATATAAATTGGTTGAGACCATTCCTGAAAATTCCCTCCACTGAATTAAAACCTTTGTTTGATATTTTGGAAGGGGATGCTCATATTTCCTCGCCAAGAGCCTTAACACCGGCTGCAAGCCGTGCCCTACAAGTGGTAGAAAATGCCTTACAAGATGCCCAGCTAAAACGCATAGATGAAACCAAAACCTTTGACTTACGTGCTTTTAAAACTAGATACTTACCAACTGCTGTGTTATGGCAGGAGGGGCCTTTGTTATGGGTTCATCCCAATGCTTCTCCCGCAAAGATTATTGAATGGTATCCAGATGCAGTTGCTCAGCTTGCCCTTCGTGGGCTAAAAGCAGCCATCCCATTTTGGAAGGGAACCTAGGGTTTTAATAGTGCCTTACACTGCCCATCAAGTCCAAATATTAACTGCTACCTCTGATGTTTGGGCGGTGTTGGTCACTTCCTTTAATGGTCAGATAGATAATCACTATCCCAAACATCCCATTTTGCAATTTGCCTTAACTCAAGATATTGTATTTCCACGCATTGTATCTCAGGAACCACTCCTAGATGGAATGGTAGTTTATACAGACAGGTCAAAAACAGGAGTGGGCGCCTATGTGGTTAATAACAAAGTCACATCCAAACAATATTATGAAACCTCACCTCAAATTGTGGAATGTTTAGTGGTGTCAGAGGTTCTGGAAATTTTTCCGGGTCCCTTAAATATTGTTTCAGATTCCTTCTATGTGGTTAATGCAGTAAAGACATTAGAAGTAGCTGGGTTAATCAAGACATCCAGTAGACTTTAGAAGTTTTTCAAAGGATTCAGCTTACCTTGGTTAATAGAAGATTTCCTATTTTTATTACACATATTAGGGCTCACTCAGGCCTACCTGGACCCATGTCCCGTAGAAATGACCTGGCAGATCGAGCCACAAAGTTGATTACGATTGCCCTTTCACCAAAATTGGACTTGGCTAAATACTTTCATTAAAGATTTCATGTGACAGCTGAGACGTTACATCGTCGATTTGACATAACTAGAAAAGAAGCTAGAGATATAGTGACTCAATGTCAGAATTGCT
The DNA here is from genome assembly GCF_011762505.2 of Arvicanthis niloticus. Lineage (NCBI taxonomy): Eukaryota > Metazoa > Chordata > Mammalia > Rodentia > Muridae > Arvicanthis > Arvicanthis niloticus. The sequence continues at coordinate 62,297,286 of NC_047659.1, forward strand.
GTCAATTCTTACCTGTGCCTCATGTTGGAATTAACCCTCGAGGAATCCGGCTACTACAGATCTGGCAAATGGATGTTACTCACATCCCATCTTTTGGCAAATTACAATATCTACATGTTTCCACTGATACTTGTTCTGGAATTATATTTGCTTCTCCATTAGCCGGAGAAAAAGCGGCCCATGTTATTCAACATTGTCTCGAGGCATGGAGTGCCTGAGGAAAGCCTAAAATCCTTAAAACTGACAATGGACCAGCTTACACTTCTCAAAAGTTTGGACAATTCTGTCGCCAAATGGGGGTGACCCATCTGATGGGTCTCCCTTATAACCCTCAAGGACAAGGCATTATAGAACGGGCTCATCGCACTCTCAAGTCTTATTTAATAAGACAAAAAGGGGGAGTAAAGGAGGCTCTACCCTCAGTGCCACGAGTAACCATCTCTATAGCACTCTTTACTCTTAATTTTCTAAATCTGGACAGTTAGGGCCATACGGAGTCTGACAGGCAAAAGGAGATGGTCAAATGGAAAGATGTCTTGACTGGTCAATGGAAAGGCCCAGATCCTATCTTAATAAGATCCAAGGGAGCTGTTTGTGTTTTTCCACAGGAGGAAGATAACCCGTTCTGGTTACCTGAAAGATTGATGAGAAAGATCCTAACACCTGGAAATGAACCAATGGATTCCTAGGAAGTTAATTCCAGTTCCCATGATGATTCTCCAGAATTGCGTTCCTAGTATATGGGGAGAATATCGTTGGGCTACTCTATCTGCCTTTCCAAAACCTATGCCGGTCAGACATGATGCAGCAGTTTTTCCTAAAATCTTTACAACAAATAAGACTCTAGATCTGCCCTATTTGCCATATGACCCTACAAGGGCCCCATTAGGTGAGAATTGCTCCTTGCCAGAACGAGGCTCTCTTTGTTTTCAAACAACTGAGGATGGAGACTGTATACCTCTCTTGAGGAGGGCTTTGGGGTGGTTTTATGATAAGAGAGGATGGGTGAAAATGACAATTAAGAGAAACAATAACCATACTGAGTTCTCACAATCCTTTTGGCAACCGGCTGTTTGGCTAAACGGGACATTTTTACCATCCAACTTCTCAGAGAGGGAGCACCCCTGTCAACCCAAAGTCTCCCCTCTTTGTAGCGTAGAAGATGAGGGAGGAATTCTGCCCTGGTCTGAATGTCAGTCCCATATAACACGATGGGCAGATACCCATAGGACTTTTTCTTTCTCACCCAACATGATGTTGGACCCCAAAGCTGATATGGTAATGAGAGAAGCCCCTTTTTTACAAGGCCATAAAATGAACCCTTTTCACAAATGATTACTCTGTGGAATTAATGGTAGTTGTACTGCTCTTAACCCCATAGTATTTCTTCAAGGTGGGGCGGCTGGAAGGACATCCTTTATGGGAGTTATTAATGGAACCATGGTGAAGCAGGAAGGTGATCGGGCTGCACAATTAACAAATGTAACTCAGTTGGTCACCGGAGTGAATAAAACCCTGATTAATCAGACAGATTTTTTACCTATCCCTGTCTGTGTTTAGCCCCCTTTCTTGTTTATTCTTTCAAATAATTCATTTATAGACTGCACCAATGAGACTTGTGAAATGTCTCCATGCTGGGATACCCGACGGGCGTCCTGGGCCATGGTTGCTAGAGTCCCATGATGGATTCCAGTTCCAGTGGAGACCCCCTCTACCTTATCCTTATTTTGACAGAAAAGAGACTTCGGAATTACTGCAGCCATTGTAACGGCTATATCTCTTACAGCCGCTGCTGCGACCGCTGCTGGATTTGCCATGGCCACATCTGTACAAATAACTACAACACTCAACCAGTTATCAGCTACAGTTACGGAGGTTATGAATACCCATGCATCTGCTACAGCCCAGTTAAAAGGCGGGCTGATGGTTGTTAACCAGCACCTTGATTTAGTGGAAGAGAGATTAGACATCCTCTTTCAATTGGCCCAATTGGGATGTGAAAGAAAGCTTGGAGCGCTTTGCATTACTAGTGTATGGTATGAAAATTTTACTCGAGCTGCCAATTTGTCTAGAAAATTGGCTCTATATCTTACAGGAAACTGGTCCGAAGGATTTGAGGAAACCATGGAGTCATTGAGAGCAGCGATTGTGAACATCAATGCAACACGAGTTGACCTGTCGCTGACTGAAGGATTTTCCTCCTGGATCTCTTTGGCCTTTTCCTTATTTAAGGAGTAGGTGGGGGTAGGCCTGTTTGGTGCAGCCCTATGCTGTGGTTTAGTGTTCATGCTCTGGTTGGTCTGTAAGCTCAAAGCTCAACAAAAATGTGACAAGGCCCTCATTACCCAGGCGCTTATAGCCATGGAACAGGGAGCCAATCCAGCAGTGTGGTTATCTATGCTGAGGAAAAACTGAATCTATATCTCCAAGTAGCGGTGAAAAGTTGCCTTTATTGCTTAGCCACGAACAGCCTTTGCACCCCATCGACGCTTCGCCTCATTGCACTGGGATAGGTGTTCCTGGCTTTTACTGGGCCTCTAACATGAGCCCTTGAGGAGTGCCATATTACCAGTTGAGGTTGTCGAGTGAGCACTCGATAAGGAATGTTCCATGGACGTGGATAGATTTCCCGAAAACATGCCTGATTGCACAAAGGTTTGATGCCATAGCCCCCTCTATGCACACGGACGGCCGCCGGGTGTCATGGAGAGGAGGCCTCCTTTCCCCGACAAAAGGCATTGGGATGGGTATGGGCAGTATTACTCATTGTGCAACGACAAGAGAAGAAACCCATTACAATATCTCCATTTGCACAGGGGATCAGGCCTCTGTTTTTCCCTCACTGTACAGTTGCACTCAGATACAACTGATTCACCCTACTCAATTAATAAAACAAAAAGGGGGAGATGTAGAGAGCCACGCCCGGGCTTACGAATAATCGCTATTGCAGGATGGCGCCCACATCCGCTGATGATCCTGGCAGATAGGTTCCATACGCAGGCGCAAAGGCTAGGAGCACGCCAAACTCACGACCCGACCCCGGGGCATTATATGAGTAACAAGCGAGCAGCCAATCAAGTATGTACATGCCACCTTAAGGGCTATTTAAGCGGGCACCGTTTGGGGTTTTTTGTCTACCTCTTCATGATACAATAAACGCTTACTGCAGAAGGATCCGGTGCCCGCGTGCGTTCTTGCTGGCGAGATGCTCCCGAGGGTTGCAATAATGGACTGAAACTTTGAACCTATAAGCTAGCTCCAATCAAATGTTGTCCTTATAAGAGTTGACAAGGTCATTGTGTCTGTTCATAGCAGTAAATTTCTAAGACAATTGGCTCCCGACAGACCTCTTTTGAGATACAGTAAGCACCACATGGTTGTGTGTGTTTGAACTTAGTACATCTTTATTTAGTTTTATTACCACCTAGTTCATATCTAAGTAATGATATATTGTCAAGCATTTTATCTTATTTTCTCTTTGTTTTCACCTTATATATCTAACAAATTAGGTTAGTGCTTTGAACTACTCTAACTTAGCAAAGGATACTTAAATTGAAATATTATATATACTTACTCAAGAAACAAAATAACAGTAAATAATGTTTTAAGGAAATCATTACAAGTAATAAAAACTGATATTTTAGCAAAGATGGATATAAAAAATAAAAGAAAGCTTCTTTAAAGGAATTATGGAGTAGGTGTGTCTCTGGCTCACAGTTGTGTAAGGTGGCTCTGCTGTAGCTAGTGTCCCTATGAGGTGCAGATAATGCGGGACGGCAGAAATTCAGAAATGAACTCAGTGACCTTTGATGATGTGGCTATAAACTTCACCCAGGAAGAATGGGCTTTGCTGGATCCCTCCCAGAAGAATCTCTACAGAGATGTGATGGAGGAAGTCATTAGGAACCTGACTTCTGTAGAGAAAGAGTGGGAAGACCAGAACATTGAAGATGAGGACAAAAATCCTGAGACAAATCTAAGGCACATCATAGTCAACTCTGGATACAACATATATGAAGGTGAAGAATACTCTGAGAAGCCATATAAATTTACACAGTACAGGAATTCTTCATTTCTCTAATGAGTATTCAAAGACATATGATTACTGACATTGGAAGTAAACCTTATAAGTGTATGCTATGTGGGAAAGCCTTTCATTTCCCCAGTGAATTCAGAACCCATTTAAGAACTCATACAGGAGAGAAGCCCTATGAATGTAAACAGTGTGGGAAAGCTTTCAGTCATTCCAGCTCCTTTCGAAAACATGAGAGAACTCACACTGGAGAGAGGCCCTACATATGTAAACAATGTGGAAAGCCTTTACTTGTTCTGGTTCCATCAGAAAACATGAAAGAACTCATACTGGGAAGAAGCCTTATGAATGTAAACAATGTGGGAAAGCCTTCAACTGTCCCAGTTATCTTCAAATTCATGAAAGAAGCCACACTGGAGTGAAGCCCTATGAATGTAAACCATGTGGGAAAACATTTAGTTGTTCCAGTTCCCGTCAAAAACATGAGAGAACTCACACTGGAGAGAAGCCATATGAATATAAACAGTGTGGGAAAGCCTTTAGTTGTTCCAGTTCCTTTCGAAAGTATGAACGGACTCATACTGGGGAGAAGCCCTACAAATGCAATCAGTGCGGTAAGGCCTTCTTTTCTCTCACAAGTGTTTGAACACACATGATAAAGCACACTGGAAATGGGCCTTTTAAATGCAATGTATGTGAAGAAGTGTTTCCCTTTTCCAGTGTATTTAGAGGACATCAAAAATCTCATGCTGGAGAGATGTCCCATGAATGTAAACAGTGCAATAGATGGTTTAGTTCCTCTGCCTCACTTCAAAATCATGCAAGAAGTCATAATGGGGAAAAACCCTACGCCTCTAAACAATGTGGGAAAGCTTCCAGTTGTCCCAGTTACATTCGAAGACATGAACGATCTCATGCTGGGGAAAAAAATCCTATCCATACAAACAGTGTGGTAAGTGCTTCAGTGCTTCCAGTTCTCTTCAAATACACGGAAGAATTCACACTGGAGAAAAGCCCTATAAATGTGAACAAGGTGCTAGCGTGTTCAGTTGCTCCACTTCCATCCGGAATCATGAACAGACTCATACTGAGGAGAAATCCTATGAATGCAGTGTGGGAAAGCCTTCACTTCCAGTTAGAATTGATTACTAATAATCCTAGAAGTTATTCATAACAGTCTTATGAATGTAAATTCTAGCAAATCCTTAGTTTTTCTACAGTTTTTTTTTTTTAACAAAAATGATAAAGCACACTTGAAATGGACATTTAAATGTGAGGTATGTGAAACATCGTTTCACAGTCCCAGCATATTTAGAAGATCAAATAAACTCATGCAGGAGAGACACAATGTGAGTGCAGACAGTGTGGTAAATCCTTCACTCCTTTCAAGTATCCTCAAAACCATTAAAGAATTCATGTTGGAGAGTACCCCTATTAATGAAAGCACTGGAGAACCACTTACTACAATTGCCTTGTAAACATGAAAAAAAAATGTACTGGAGACACGTCCTTTGAGTACAAATAAATATGGTAAATATCACATTTTCCTTTTTCCCTCAAAGAAACTAAATACTCCATGGACAACAAATCACCAGAGTGACTGTAAAGGATATAAAAAAAACCCAGAGTTTTCTTAGTTTTTATAAAGGACACAAAAAGGTTCAGACTGAACAATAAGAAGCTCATGTTTGTGAGAAAAAAGGTAAGGCTTCAGACGCCACAGTTCTCATAGATTATGTGAAAGAACACCTGCTAGCTAAAACACTATGAATAGGAACAGGGGTGTGTGTGGGGGAATGCATTCAAATTTTCAGTGTTCTTCAAAGGCATAAAAAGGACTCAGAGGGAAAAAAGCCTGTAGACCTATGTAATATGGGTAGGCTTCAATTTTTACACTTCTTTCTGAGAAGCATAAAGAACTCTGTAGAAAAGTCTGAGTAAGAAATGTCAGAAGACCTTCAATTTTTCTACTTTCATTCAAAGACATGATAGAACTCATCGAGAAAGAGACCGTTGGGTACAGAAAGTCTACAGAGTTCATTTCTTATTGAAAGGTACAGATACACTGGAGATGGCCATGCATTACATTGACTCTACAATGTGAAACTTTGCTTTTCTGGGTTAAAGCATAGATTGTGTCTTTTTATTTATTTATTTATTTATTTATTTATTTATTTATTTATTTATTTTTTTAGTGTTTACTATGTTTATTCATTCTTTTAAAGAATTGCAAACCACAGTCAAATAATCAGCAAATGAGTTCAGCGCGAGAACAAGACAAGCATTTGAAACCATAGTTTTAAACAGTCACAGCCTGTGTTTGGGTGTCAGAGGGTTAACAAGACCTTCAGTTCTATGATTTTTTAAAATAAAAAGACAGACGAATCTTTGACATTCCATTTCTCTCCCTTCTGTGCTTTCAGGCCCCAGATCTATGAAAGGCAAAGAATAATAATGTATTTAATAGAAAAGCCACTTTTCTTTTTCTTTTTCTGCTTTGCATATAAAAGCTTATCCAAGAATACTGGATGTACATTTGAGGCTGTGGGGGGAGGGTTAAAAGAACAGCTCTGTCACATTTTTTTTTAAGTGTTTCAAATGCTAAATCATCCTCAAACATTCTTTGATGAGACTTGGCTGGGAAATTCCTCCACTTTTTTTTTTATTAGATCTTTTATTTACACTTCAGATGCCATCCCCTTTCCCCATTCTCCCCCTTAGAAAACCCCTATCCCATGCCCCCTTTTCCTTTTTGCATTTATACATTTTTTTAAAAAATGTTAATCATAGGCTTTATAAGTTTGGTATTGTCCAATCAGAGTTGTAACCCACTACCCAACCTAGATATAACAACTAGCTTTGACTGGTGGAGATACATGAACATCTGCCTCCCTTTCTCCCCCTCTTTCTCTCTTTCATCACCTAGCTTCTCCTCTCCTTCTTCTTTTCCTCTTCTTACTCTTTTTCTTCCTCTCAGTACTCCTCCCACCTTAGCTCCTCCTACACATCACCCTTCCTGTTAAAATGAAATTTTTCTCTCAAAATACAATTAGAGCATAATTATGCCAATTTGTACCAGTGAGGTACAAGATAGTCCTAATACCCAGTCCATCCTTTTGTTGACTAACCAGAACCTCTGTCATCTATCTTAACTAAAACATTTAGTTCTGAACCTGGCTTTAGGATGAATGTCAGCTGCCGACCATCCACTCAAATCTTTTCTCTCAAGGTAAATAGCTATAAGTTTTCAACCCCATCAGAAAGTTTTCAACCCCGTCAGAAAGTGTCTTTTTATATTAGATTTATATTAGTATTTTGTTGAGACTTTTTACAACTGTATTCAAAGAGATTTATGTATCTTGGTATAGTATATAATATAATATTATTTAGTACATACAGTGTGTGCATGTATATATGTGTATCTGTAGGATATAGTATAGTTTGTATATGAGTAGTATATATTATATAACTAGTTTATATGGTATGTAATTAAATGTAACCACTATTTTACTATAGTATACTACATAGCAATTCTATTGAAGTCTTATCAGTGTATAGAATAAAGTATTTCAGTTACCCCCCACCCCCAAAATAATTATGGAGTAGTTGATGGTCAATAATTTCATCATACAGAGTGATTTTGCCATGGTCATTTTAACTCTTGATACTATTTTGTAGTTTAATTTAAACAACTTCAGTATTCTATGAAATTAAAACAATATTTATTTTACATAAATGTTTCTTTTATTTTCTCAGATGAAGTGATTAGATGAGAACTGTAACTAAGCTGTGAATTCATGGCTTGGGCTGAGACCAGAGCATTGCGTTTTCTATCTTAACTACCCCTAGGACTAGCCCCCGGAGCTTCCAATGTCCCTAAAATCCAAACTTACAAATTGAGTGACTCAATCCAGTCTCTTGGCTTTTTTTCTCTTGGCTTCCAACTGAAGTGCTCTGCTTGGCCTCATAATAACTTTGACAATATGTTTTAATCATCTGGCTCCTTCTCATTCTCTGGCTTGTTTTGTATTCACCTGTATCTAGTTTGTTCTTCTCAAGTTATCTATCTCTGTAACTATATACACACACACTGGTTTTTTCTTTCTAGCCGATCTTAAGTAGCCTCATTTTTCTGTGGTGTTTTCATATGTCCTGGGTGTATCCTATCTCTGACTCTTTCTGCCATATCTTTGATTTATCACTTGCCCCTCAATCAGTTATCATTTTCAGGCATGACTATTTCTTTCTACAAACTAAGCTTACCTAATTTTTGGGGGGGATTAAATGTGTGTATCAAGGTCATGTCTGTGTTCCATCCAGAACATACTGTAATCTAGGGAGTGTCTGTCCAGATCATGTAGACTAAGAAGGTCTTTGGATGTGATCCCTTACCAGAGCAGCCATGTTGTTGGATTATAATTCCTTTACAATTTTATATTTGAGATTATAATATAATCATATCATTTCTTTCTTCCCTTTCACCCACCCCAAACCTTCTGTATATCACTATAGGCTCTCATTCAAATTTATGACTCCTTTTTATTTAATTGTCATTACCTGCTTAGCTGTATTCGTGTAGATACAATCCCAAAACATATGCTGAGCAAGAACAGCAAGAAACATGCCAAAAAGAATATGGAAAGCCCACATAGTCTCAAGTCTACATGAAGAACTATAAGCAACCAAAGAATGTAGAGAGTGGGAGAGATAGTCTTCCCAAGGGAACAGCATACCAATTAGTCACCCAGTGCCAAATAGTCAGAACTGAAAACATTTCTATGAGTAACATTTACACAAATTAAACAGTTTTATTTAAGAGTATACATATATGTATACACATAATCCCTTTTAAGTATTCTGTATCCTACTCTGGTACTATGGTAGGACTTTATTAGTTTTAAAATGACAAGATATTCTTTACCTCAGTGCTTATATAATTGCTAATACCTAGGCATATTTTTGTAAGCCTTTGTAAACTTTATAAAATATATATTTTAAAAGTATCCTATAGTATATGTAATTTACCCAGAAATAAAACATATTTACTATGAAATATACAGCATAAAATATGCAAAATTTAATGACAATAACTATACCTTAAACTCAGTATAATAAAAAAAGTAGCTGAACAAAATTGTTACAGTAGAAATGATTGGGGAATTTTTAATTTTAAGAAAATTATATATTAATATGACACATATATAAAACACTTATTAGAGGATAAACTGCACCTACTTGCAACAACCTATTAGCACAAACACAAAATCTATATTAAATTTAAAGCAAAGAAACCCTTTTATATGTCACAGGTACAATTTTCCAGAAAGAGCAAATATTTTAGATAAGTATGTGTGATATAATTGCTTAGAACTGAGTTTTTGTGACACAGCCATTTTCTAGTTGAATATTGTAATGAAGCGAACACAGCTCTTTGAGAAAGTATCAGCAAAGCTGAGCCACATGCATTGATCATTGACATGATGCTGTTTACTTTTAGTTTGAATCTCTCGGTGTTCCGTTCTTGGCTGGTTATTAGCATGATGATTCGCCCATGTCTTCTCTTACATAATTGTTAGTGTATCCCCTGAGAAAGTCCTGAATGAACCAAGCCCTGCTCTCAAGGAACGAGATTCTATTTGGGAGTTTTCTCTGTGCCTTAGAGATTGTTATCTGTCCCTAAGCAAATATCTTAAACAAAATAATTAGAATAGTGTCAAATCAGAGGAAGCTGACAACATTCAGCAAGACAGAAGAAATGACAGCAGATCAGAGTACAGAACTCCTTTTAAGGCATATATAGAATTTCTTAGAATTATAACCTATAAGATAAATGGCTATACACATTAAGTACTTATTAAAAACTCAGCCACAAAAGCTAGAATAACTAAGATGATATAATAACATACATAGTTGTTGGAAGAATGATATAAAAGAATGGAAAAAGAATAAAGCTTTAGAATTTGTCACTTTTGGAAAAAATTGTTTAGAACATGTTGCTGTTATGTTTATTAATTTAGAAAAAAACACATTCATTATTAAACAAATTATTTTTTAATTTTTAAAATTTTTATTGGATATTTTATTTATTTACATTGCAGATGTCATCCCTTTTCTCAGTTTCCCCTTCCTAGAAACACGTATCATATCCCCCCTCTTCCTTTTTGCTTTCATACCATTTTAATTATATGCAAATATTAAGGTCAGTTCTAGGTTGAGGTTCTAACAATGTAATAGATGCAAATAGTCAAGGAACAAGCAATACAACAAACACAGATAGTCAAAGATCAAGCAAGGCAATAAACAAAATTCCGGGAATATTCACATGATCACTATTTCTAAGGGCTTATCAGGATGACCAAATAACTGAGCCTATTTTTCTGTCCTAGCCAAAGTCATTTTTATGTCTGAAACCTACTTCCTTGTTCTAGCCTAAAATTTATATTCCTGTCTGAAATTACTTCTTTGTTCTAGCCTAAAATTTCGATTCCTGCCTAAAATTACTTTTTTTTTCTAGCCTAATGTCAGATCCTTGCCTGAAACCTACTTCTTTGTCCTTGGCCAATGTCATATTCCTGACAAGCAACCCATTTCCTTGTCCTTGGCCCATGTCAGATTCTTAGCAAGGAGCCCCAAAGTCTCTTTGCCTCCTGTTTTTATTTCGTTAACAAGACTGAGCCAGTCTTAGGTCATTCTGAAAAGAATGCCTTCTTTACACAGCATGGAATATGCATTTTCAAATCAATGTCCTTCTGTCTTATGTTGGTAAGGCTCTATGCACAATTTTACTTGTCCTTGGCTTGCCAGCCTGCTAATTTAATAACTCTGTTTGGGGGGGGGGGAGTCCATTTTCAGGTTCAAGCCATGTACTTTGGCTACCAACATGTTAATGTTGTTAAAGACAAGCTTTAAAATGGTGGGCAGGCATTAAAGTATTCCCAGAACAAAAAGGAATTAAGCTATATATGCCATTCTTGAAGTTTGACCAAAATAGAAATACTGACCTCAGACCTTGGGCAATTTTATCAGCAGTATTTACTGCATCAATGTTCAGCAGAGCAGCATTCTTGAAATTTATAAAATCACTATGTAAAGTTAAAACATCCAGAGAGGTGTTAGAATTATACCAAGTTCTTATAAAATTGAAAATAACAGCTACAATGATTCTTAAGCATGAATTCTCAGTCTTAAGCAAATTTGCAAGTAATATGATTATCCATTAAAAATTAATAATTTATTGCTTAAGGCAGAAGAAGTAACTTAGACTGACTCAGATTGTATTTTCTGTCTAAGTATCTTGAAAATAAGTGCTGCCAGCCTGAAAAGTAGCTGTTATATTCTTGCTTTCTTGCTTAAGCTAAAATGATTTGTAAAATTTTAGAAATAAGAGTATGGGGTTAACAATAATAAAACTGTTCTACCTGTGCTTAACCTGTAACGCTAAGCCTACTAGAAAAGTTTGCCAGGGACAAAATGATAGAATCTGTAAGTCTGGAAACCATTAATGTTTTTTGAATCTGTATAAATAAAAATATTTTTTGATTGCTACTCAGTCAAAGTGGAAAATCATGCCAGTCTTGGTGTCTAACTCATGCTTTTCCTCTCCTGATTCTTACACTCTCTCTGGAACTACTTCATGGGTGGGGCCACAGCATTTTTGTTTTCAGTTTTTGTAGGACCTCTCTCATACCCTTGTTTCTCTGTCTGGAAATCAGTGGATTCAGTATAGCTATCACGAGGATGTAAACTATGGAGTTATTTTGTCTTGGTCTAGAGAATAAGAAGAACTTGGTTGAAAATAAATTAATAACATTGTTCTCTGAAAAGTTACAAGTGCTGTAAAATAGGAGGTAGAGGTAGAGAAAATCTAGACTTTCCTTGCAGTAGTGAAATGCTAATATAACAGAGAGAGGCAAGAATTCCTTAGATGGTGCTCAGTTCAATGAAACCATAAAAACGATAAAGAGAGCCAGTTCTTTGACTTGTATTTCAGAACAAGGGTGGAGGGAAGGTGTAGATAAATCAAAGAAAAAAAAGGTTGATCTCATCACACCAATAAAAACATGCAAAATGCCAAAGTTATCTATATCACAGCATCTATAATGTCACCAAATAATCAATAGGCAGGAGTTAGTATCACACATTACTGGACATATCTACTACATATGACAAGGGTTGCTGATTGCCATGTATTAATCAAATGTCATCATTTTCAGCAGTATACACTCCACATCTGTAAAGATGGGGAAGATGAAGAAATGGAGAACACAACTAAGAAAATGAATTGAATTGATATTCATGGCAAGCAAGTCCACCACCAAATTTAAGGCTAACTGCTTTGGAGTAGTAAACATCAGAGAAAGAGACATGGCTGAGGAAGATATAATCTGGTGGTTCATTCTAATCAAAGTGGTCATTTCAAAATTTTCCTTTTATAAAAAAATAATCATTTGGTTCATTTACATTTCAAATGATATCTGCCTTCCCAGCTTCCTCTCTACAAAACCCCTATCCCATCCCTCCTCCCCTGTGCCTCTATGAGGGTGCTTTTCCATCCACTCATCCAATCCCGCCTCAGTGCTCTAGCATATGCCTAAGCTGGAGTATCAAGCTTCCACAGGGCCAAGGGCCTGCCCTTTCACTGCTGCCAGATAAGGCCATCCTCTAATTGAAATGAGGAAAAATATAGTAAATAAAACCTCTTTAATCATAGTTATTGTTAATTCCTAAGAAATGGAAATCAGTGACTGAAAAATTCCAAACTGGATCCTTCTTTTTCTAAAATCTGTTTCCAAATTAGCAAGATAATAATTAATTCAACATTGTTTTTTAGCATATTTGATTATTATGTGGTATAATAATATTAATTTCTGTGGTTATTTGTCTTCAGAAACATAGCCTATGCTATTTAAAAGAGCTATTATTATAAAATATGTCTAATGAAAGTTGACACAGTTTGTTCCTACAAAGTTCACCAAGCAAATTTATCTAGCCCAGTAATCTATCACTGCACATTGTTGAACCAGTCGCTGGGTCTAGATTCAAAATTATTTGAAAAGAATTTTAATATTTGCCAGAAATTCCAGTAGATAGAAAAGATTTCCTTGTTTAATAAAGCATTACATTTATTGATTAACTTAGGGTACATTAATTTTAAAATTGCTGCTAATATTGCATATAAATCATTAAATAAAAATAGTCTGATAAAAATCAGTATCAAAATTTGACTAAAAAGTCAAATGCAATGTAGAGATGCCTATTACTTGGTGCCACTCTTTTGACAAAAATTTTATAATTCTATTAAATACTATCTTATTCTGAAATACAAATAACTCAAAAGTGAAAATATATGACATAAAAAATATAAAGCTGAATATATAGCACAGAATGTGAAAAACTTAACCCAGAAATATAAGGACTAGAGCTAGCCTAGCCGCCATGGAATGTCAGACCTGTGTGCTTGTCAACATATAATATCAGCACTGAAGAGTTTTATCCAGAATCACCTAGAAAAAGACAGTGATTCTCATGAAAATAGTGAGGCTTGTGTTCAGTGAGAAACTCTTCTTAATATATCATGGGGCATTGCAATTTCTCTCCTACACATACACCCGTATGTACTTGTAAACACTGTGCAACATATACATAGAATACACATGCATATGCATTCATGAATAAGTAATAAAAACAGATTGGTGTATATAGGGGAATGTTATTAGGTTTATCTTGACATTTCAAAAAGAAATGAAGATTGGTAGACCAAAACAAGCTTTCTGAGACACATACTGTTCAATTTCTTATGTTATTTTTATTTATTTATGTGTAGATGTTAAAGGATGCTTTTCTATGCGTTTGTTTTTTTAAAAAAATAGAAAATGGTGATGAGCTAGCACTTACTTTTTCTTGAGTTCAATGTAGTATATTGTCCATAATGCCTGAATTAAGATACATTCAGGTTTTTGTATTAACAGTTCCAATGAATAAAATAAGTTAAATTTAAAGTTACATGTACTGTATCACTTTTTAGTAACTTTAAAATGAAAAATATCTGAGAATACTAGCTAAAAGACAAATGTTTTTGCACAAAAACATGATGTCATGAAAATTCACACATTTTGATAAGAAAATATAGTTGTCTATTAGGTTTCATTCAACTGAGTAAACATGAATGAAATTAACTTCTATATCATTTAATAATGATTTATTATTTTAAAATGAAAGTAGTTGCTCTTTTCTGTATTATTTTAAAATAATTATCAAGAAACCAACTTGAGTGTGTCTTTTTCTTCTCATCAGTGTTATGTGAATTCATGTAGATGATTTTTTATTTCTCCCAGTGACATTTGGGACTCATAAGCCCATGCCTTGACAACTCTTTGTTATTCATCAGTGTTTCATTAGATTCCTGGTCAAGAATTTCTTACTGAAAAATATTTCAATAAGTTAGTAAATGTTTATATTTTATTTATTTCCACTTTTAAGCTGATTTAATTACAGTCATTGCATCTTCTAACACAGGTCTGAAAGCATAAATATATATTGTAATCTCCTGGCACAAAACTAAAGCAGCACATTTTTCAAATGCCCTTTATCTTATAATGGGCTCTATAGGTAGTACACTTATAAAGACAGAATGCAGCACATATGTAAATAATCTGCACTTTATCATTTTATATGTAATAAAAGATGAAGTACAGCTTGATGACAAGATTTTATTCTTTTGTTTAATCATTCCAGAAGCAAGAATAAAGGAAAAGATACATGCAGAAAGATAGTTACATCATTAATCCTGCCAACATAGTCTTTGACAGTATTGTAATAAAAAATTACTCACAACCAGTTACTGGCGAACATGAATAATGATATAGTTTATAGAACTAGTGATGGGTGCATGAGCATGTGAACTTGAACTCTGATATATTCAGAAGACTATTATTCATTAGTTTATGTTTCAGTCATAACTTCACCAAATGGAGGTTCAAATGTGTGAATTAATAGACATAATGTTTACAAATAGATTGTCTTGTTAAATGCGGGGTTAACCTGTTAAGTAACTTATTTACCTCAGTAAGTAGCTAATTTACCTAAAATTAGGGGAAACATGAAGCTCAAATTGATTTTTAAATGCTGCAGTAGAAAGAAAGAGGTCAACTACATGGAAATTAGCAAAATTTAAGCTTTTATTTCAATGTATTTTAAATAATGCTTTCTGTCATGTTGTTGATTTAGCATTTAGAGTAAACAAAGTAAATAAATGCAAACAAAGTAAGAAATACTAATTATATTCAGCAATAAAATATTTATCACAGTCCAAATGTCAGATGTCTCTACCCAGTACTAGCCAGTACCAAAGAATCAGATATGGTTGAATCCTATTATCTGGTCTAGAAAGCAGGAATTCCATTATCTTTACATAGTAGAAAAACCAAGTAGAGGTCCAACTATGTTTAGTGAGGAAAAGCCCCAATTTCTATAGTTCTACACTTACAAATTAATTCTTTCTTAAGAATTTCGGCTCCTAATACCTTCATTTTGGGGGTTGTAACTTCAAGATAGAAAGAAGCAAGGCACAAGCATATTAATATATTCTACTGTGGAAAGATTAATGGTTAATTGCAAAATCATTTCAGAGGTACACATTTGAAAATAATTTTATCTAAAGAAAGAATCTTTCACAGGTTTTTTTCTTCCTGGTGACCTCTTACTTATGTTATGTTCCAAACAGAAAACCAAGAATACTACTTGGCTTGTATTTCTATAGTAAAATATTGATATGGGGGAATATTTTAGACTGTGACCTATAAAGCCTGAAATAACCCATGGTATTTAGCTTCTTTGATGAGTGTACAATCAACAATGCCCTTCTGTCTTAGACCCTTCAAATGTAATGACTTTTTCCAGGAAAGTACTTAAGCTATCAAATTTTTTTTAAAAAGTTGAAAAATAATATAGAAACATATGCTAATTTCTTCTAGAAAATTAATATTTTACTATATATTCAAAGTCTAAGTGTCCACAGTCATTTCACACATTAAATGTTTTTGTCTGTAAATGTATATATGAGTGTTTCATAATACACCCTCTGATAATTTTATCAGCACCTAATACATACAAAAATGCTATGTTATCTTATGTCCTATTTTTGTTCTTTTCAACATTCTTTTCCAAAAATAAAATAAAATAAAAAAATTTGAATTGCAGAAAAGAAGTACTTAGACCCAAAGTGAAAAAAAGTTAATATAGTAAATTTAAGATATTTAAGTTAAAAAAAAAGTAACATTAAATAAGAACTAAAGAAACAAAAACAAAATAGAACCTACAATCAGAGAAACATATAGAGATAAAGAACCAGAAAAGCTTCATTAAATAAATGATACATAATTTATGGGGAGAAGTTCTATCACACAGAGCAAAGCTGGATAATCAGTCATACAGAAACACTCCGATATCACAAGAGCTTTTATATAAGGGACTTTGATCTCTTCTTCTAGTGATTATGAAGATCAGAAAATTAGTTGCAGATATTTATGTATAAAAATCTGATTCCCAACAATCTGTTCATGCTGCTACTATATGAAGTGCAATGATTATATATTGAGAGTGTCAGTAATGCCAGAACCTCATGTCATTGATTTTAACATCATAAGCAGGTAAGGCTTCTGTGGTTTCTCAATACCATAGACCTCTTTACCTCAATCCTTAGTTAGTTATCAATGCTTCAATCTACAATGTTTTTTTATTTCTCCAACATGCATAATTTCAGTTCTCTAGTGAATAAAATCTTTCTCCTGCATACTAAATTTAAGTAATTTTCTGTAGAAGATATCCTATATATTATCTATTTCAGGATTATTTTGAAGTGCATTATAAATTTTTGAAGTTCAATTAAAAATTGTTACTTCAGTAAGAAAAATGTATTACAAAGTGAACTATGGAGTTTGCCTTAAAACATAAGTTATATAATAGGTAAATTGAAATAGTGAAAGTTCATTAAACAAAGCACTTAAAGCTAATATGAAAACAAATAGGTAGTAAATTAAATTATCAGAAAAAATTTATAGTCATGAGTGCTATGCAATAAATAGTACTAGACTTATATTGAAACATGTCATATTTTGAGGTCAGTTTAATTTATTTTATTTTGGTGTTACAAGAAAGACACAAGTTAGTGTCTTAAACTATAAATCACAGCCATCTTTTAAGACATCATTGTAATTTTCCGGAAAATAACAAACATATTGGTGAGTGGACATGCACATGTGATACAGTTGTTTAGAACCTTATTTTCATTTAAAATTTTTGTGGGGCCTCTTTCACATCCTTTTTCTTCAAGCTGTAAATCACAGGGTTCAGGATGAGAATCACAAGAGTATAAAACAGGGAGGTTAATTTGTCTTGATCCAGAGAATATGAAGAACCTGGTCAAAAATACATGAAGAGTACAGTACCCTGGAAAATGGCAACTGTGCTGAGATGTGAGGTGCAAGTAGATAAGCCTTTGAAACTCCCCTCCTTAGAACTGATCTTCAGGACAAATGAAATGATATAACAGTAAGAGAGCAGAACTCCAGAGATGGTTCTCAGTTCAATGAAACCAAAAACA
Source organism: Arvicanthis niloticus (assembly GCF_011762505.2). Classification (NCBI taxonomy): domain Eukaryota; kingdom Metazoa; phylum Chordata; class Mammalia; order Rodentia; family Muridae; genus Arvicanthis; species Arvicanthis niloticus. The sequence continues at coordinate 62,314,919 of NC_047659.1, forward strand.
GTAAATAAGGCCAGTTCATTGACTTGTATGTCAGAGCAGGAGAGCATGTAAAGTGGAGGTAAATCACAAAAGAAGTGGTTGATCTCATTAGAACCACAGAAACACAAACGGAATGCCAAGGCTGTATGTATCAAACCATCTGTTGTTGCTACCAGGTAAACCCCAACCATGAGCATGGAACACACCATGCTAGACATGTGCACTGTGTAGAGTAATGGGTTGCTGGTGGCCTGGTATCTACCAAAGGCCATTACCATTAGCAGTAGACTCTCAGGATATGCAAAGACACGGAATATCAAAAACTGCAGAGCACAACCAACAAAAGGAATTGATTTCTCCTCAGCTAAGAGATCCACCAGCATCTTGCGTCCAATTGCTATACAATAGCAGAGGCCACAGAAGGAGAGATGGGTGAGAAAAAAGTACATATGTTGTAGCCAAGTGCTCCAGATACTCTGCTTTTTCTTCCATTTTCCATGGAGCTCCACCAAGATAGTGTTCTTCAGCTGGTCTTCCATTCTCAGGCCCCATGATGGGTGCCATTCTGTAGCTGCCAGCAGCTAAGAGAACCGGGTTCACCTGACAGGAAGGCTGGGAATGAAAGGGCATGGAAGATGAGAGAAACGTGGGGTCAAGACAACGTATTATGATCAAGGCCTGAAGTTTAACATTATGCTTTCACATATAAAGGGGAAGCCACACCCCCCAGAGTCTCGCTTCAGCCCAGGGGCTGGGTGAGGAAATAGCAGCCTGAAGGTGTCAAGGCAAGCTCAGCAGGTGGTCCATTCTTCTTAGTTCCTGTAACAGACTACTTGGCTTCAAGGCAGGCAATGCAATGCCTCTTCCTAGGTCCTACTGTTGTTTGGTCTATTGTAGTAAATGGCTCCTAGGCATGCTCGGGCTGGCAGGCTGGCAGGTTGGCAGGCTAGGGGAAGGGCACAATGGGTGTGTGGAGCTGAGCAGCCATTCTAATTAAGATGATCATCCCAAGATTGGAAAGAAGTACAATGAGATAAACAAGTAGAAATGTGATGAACAGGGCTACTTCTGTGTCAAGATTATTGGTCATTCCTGAAAAAATGAATTCATCTACAGAAGAGCAATTTCCCCTATCCATTCTTCTTGTTTTTATGTAGAATTTAAAAGATAATTTCAGAGTGTGCTAGATGCATTGTTAGTTAGCTCTAAAAAATGAAAAAAAAAAAAAAAAAGAAAATAGCAATTCATATTCTGTGTTGTTTTTCCCTCAGAAATCAATCCAGTCACATTACTCTGTAAGGAGATCTTTAGGATTTTCATCATAATGAACCATGTCTAATAGTATGAAAGTTCGGTTGTCATCTGTGAAAGCCACATACTACTGTAAAAAAATGTAACTTGTTAAGTTTTTAACATTTTAAATCTGTCTTCTGATTTAATGGAATTTAAGTTAATCTTCAATGTTTGTCGACAAACATCAATCATAAGCTATACAATAAAAGCGTAGACATCTCTTCATTTTTAAAACAAAGCATCCACCTGAACAAAATATTAAATATAGGTATTCTGATTCATCAAATTCATGACTGGATTAAAGAATATTTGTCATTTCAAATCCAATGGAAGACTCTGGCACTGATTAGTAAGAATCAAAACCATTTTATTCTGATGTTAGTTAGCCCATATCATTCAGTAAATAAATCAGATATTAACTAAGAATATGTTTTATTTTCACTTGTTTATGCCTGCTCCAAAGTGTGTTCAATAGATAAAATATTAGAATATGATCACTCAGGAGACATATTAAAATAAAATTGGATAATGAATAAATTAACACTCTTATCTTTGCTTGTTATAAAGGTTAAATGGTCAAATATATCTTTAAATTTGAAAAGAGAATAAAGAAACATGAATCTTTCAGAGATATTTATGTTTTTTTTATATGTGGTAGATTTGCATCCTTCAATTTGGATACAAAAATGAAATATGAGAAGTGGGAAATAGGAATAGATATACATTGATCATTATTTTTATTATTTTACCTTAATAAGTACTATTTTTAGCTTACATGTTATTCAAGTGCAGCTGTGTCATCACATATTGTTATTTATAAGATGATACCTATTTAAAAAAAAACAGAAAACAACAACAACTTCAGTTAATGTGCATATGTCTTGGTGGTCAAACAAGGAAAAGGTTACTTGTGAACCTAGATTAAGATAAATTCAGTAAATACTTATTTGGATTATTCTAACAGTTTCATTCAAGTCTTCTTTGGAGAACAAACTTTCATCTGTTTATTACACTTCAGATTTTACTAATATAAATAATGAGAAATTGTTTCAATTATATGGCATTTATCTACCACCCCTCAAATCAATATTTTTAACCTGTGCTTTTAACTGCTGAAACTCAGTAGCCTACTTTAGCTGAACAGTTCAATGATGAGTGAATGCTAACTGGTACTTTTTCATGTCAGTGAAAATTTGGTTTCTACATCACTGAATCTCTTCCCCTAAGGCTTTTATGTAATGAAAACATTTAATTTATTATTTTCTGTATTATTTCCAGTGAATAAATAAACATATTAGACAAAGCTTAAACTTAAATTTTGATGACAATCAACTGATCTGTGTCAAGATGAAAACAAAATTAATTTTACGTTCTAAAACAAAATTGATAAAACACATTTATTAAAATATCTGTATTCCAAATTGAAATTAATTAAACCAAAATTTTTGCAAATTTAAACATTATAAATGTCCTTTTAGTATTTATTTCCTTTTGAACCATTATCATAAATTCCATATTTAATTATTGCTAAATTTCTATGATCAAGTTTTGAGATATAATTCATATAAGATGAAATGCACTGTTTGGAAAGTAATCACTAGTTTTATTTTTCAATCCTTAAATTATGTCTTTACTTCTCTGTACTTTCATAGATTCATTACTTCAATATAAAATATGTTTTTAATGTACACTTTACTTTATTACTTCCCTCCATCCTTAAGATGTTATAAAATATTTCTGATTTCTTGGAATTTACTTGTTTATATTACAAGTATATATAATATATATTAGTGTTCATATATATATTTGTAATAATACATATTTGTATATAATATATACTTATATATGTTACTGTAGTTAAATATATTTATTTGTATATAATATGACATACTATTTGTCTATAACATCAGATATGAAGAGCTTTATATTATACAATCCATTTGTTGTTAGTCTTTCAATACCATGTACTGAACAACTACTGGGTTCTCAGATCCAGGAAAGGCATGTAGGAAAGGCTGAAAGAAGCTGAGGGGGAGGGCATCCCTGTAGGAGGACCAGCAGACTCAATTAATTGGACCCCTGAGATCTCTCGAAAACTGGATCACCAACCAGGCAGCATATATCAGCTGATATGAGGACCATAACACATATACAGCAGAGAATTGCTGGGTCTGGGTTTAGTCAAAGAAGATGCACCTAACTCTCAAGAGACTGGAGTCCCCAGAGAGTTTAGAGGTCTGGTTGGGTGGGGGTTGCTGGGTAGGGACAACCTCATGGAGACAGGGATGGGGAGGAGGTATGGAATGTAGAACAGTCTGAGTGTGAACTCTGATGGGAGAATAAAATCTGGAGTGTAAAATACATACATACATACATACATACATACATACATACATACATAACTAAAAAAATGCCCTACAAGCTGTTCTACTGCCTGATCTTATGTATATATTTTTTTTATTGAGGTTCGTTCCTCTCAACTAACTCTAGCTTAAGTGAAGTTGACATAAAACTAGCCAGCAAAGAGGCCAATCTGGGCCACATGAAACTCTATATCAAATAATAAAAACAATAATTAAAATTAATACAGTAGACTGTTTTAAGCCACTAAGTTTTGGGGTGATTTGTTAGATAGCAAGAGATACCTACTATAAGCCATTACTTAGATCACTTGGCTTGCATGCAGGACACATTCACTGGTCCTCAGTTCACATCTGAAACCAAAGTCTTGTAGGTACAAGGTCCTATACCATTTGAATCCCCCACTTCCTGTTGCCATTACTCTGAACACATTTCCTCTACCCTGTTTGGTTCGCCCCATCCTAGGCACATTTTCTTGATTCCCACCAGTCATTCTTTCTTCCCTGGAGTCTCAACATCTCCTGTTCTTCCTCCACAGATTGCTATTTTCCACTACCACATGGTTCTGTCCTCCACTTGCTTCTGGTCAGTAATGAAGCATTCATCATAGTGAGGGTCCTATATCCACTGGCCCCTTGAACCTTCATCCTATATCTTTTTTTCTTTTGTTATCATCACAGAATGCATCCTCCTCTGACATATATTTATTTCACTTCATGTAGATTGTGTGCTATTTTGTTTAATACAATCCCCTCAGTGTTTAGAATGGTATATGACACACAGGATACTGGGATATACTTCATGGGGACAGAGGTCCTTTCTGCTCCTCTTGGCTAAGATGTGGCCTCAGATCTATTGAGATCTCAGACACATCAGAAAATGCATTCCTTCAATTCAGGAAGCCCAGCTTTGGTTGAAGGTAGAACTTGAACACTAGACTTCTTACCTGTGAGATTGTGAGAACAAAGTGGAGCTGGAGACTCACACCCAGTGGGCTTCCTGTCTGTATGCACAGACATACTTCCTTTCAATGTCCTTGATCCTCACATCAAAGGACAAACTCTAGGGATCTGGAGAGCTGACTAAGCAATTAAGAACATCAGCTGTGCTTTCAAATGACCCAAGTTTGGTTTTTTAAATCAACATTGAATAGCTCCCAAATACCTGTAACTACAACTTCTGGGAAATTGACACCCTATTCTTATACTCTCAGGCACCCAAACACATGCAGCATATACTCACACACATACATACTCATAAATCGAAATAAGTCTATTTTTCTTTGTTTAAAAAAAGGTTGAGATAAATCACCTATTTATAAATACATTTAAGACTCAGAACTTGGAAAATTCTATCTGCATCTCACTTAAATGCCTCCACCTTGAGAACAAGATTTCAAATTACCATAATCTGTTGTTATCTGCCAAAAGCAAAAAGCATCCAAAGCCCTGCCTAGTTAAAATTTTTGTTTGCCCCAACAATGACCAGCATATCACTACAATGGTGCAAAAGTTACATGTATGTCTTAGCATTGACCAACAAGCTATATGATTGGGTTTAAGCCCTTTTATCAGAAGGAAAATCATGCCTTAAAGTGGAAACCTAATGAACCTCTCATGGTTAGTGGGGTCACAGTCTCAGCGAAGAAACTATTAATGTCAATTTCCTAAATTAGTTATACGATTTATCGCATTCTCAATGCTTGCTCTCATGTTAACAGATAAGTGTAGTTCTTTCTTATCACCAAAGAAGCTTCATTTGCACCAGAGTAAAGATTGATAAAGAAAGCCATAAATAGTAAAAGTGCATAGAAAAACTAACTGGTGCTGCTATGGCCAAGAAGATACAACTACAATGTAACCCCAACACCTAAGGCTCAAAGAACATAGCCTAAAGGGAGAAGACAGAATTAGATAACCAGAATATCTACTGTAAAATTGTATTTTTTAGATATGACAAGAGAGATATTCTCATGAAATCTAAACAGTGTAGTTGCTTAAATTACTTGAATAATGACAATACCAATTGGCATACCACAGTGAATAAGAAAAATCCCTAGAGATAAGCCACCTGCATATTTCTCTAATCTCAAGTGATCATCTATAAGATATTTATATAGAGTAATCTACATTAAATTGATGCTTCTGATTGCATTTATTTATTTGCAAATATATATATAATGGTAAAAATTAGTAAATAATAAATTATTAATCAGTAAATTAGTGAATAATGAAAAAATACTAAGATACCATGAATTTGAAAGTGAACAGAAGGTGGCATAAGCAATGATACAATTACTGTTCAATTAAGCAAAAATAGTGAATATGAAAAAAACAAAATTAGAGAAAGTAAAAATAAGATGAAAAATGTAACCTGGTAGGAATGACCAAAGTTTTAAACAAGGACTAACAATACAAATAAATATTAACACTAAGGAAAATGCTTAACATCAGTATTGATTAAGAAGTTCAGAGATAAATTCAAATTTAGATGTTATAGCATTCCTGCACAATAAAACCTGTCAAAATTTAAAATCAACAAAGTAATAACAACTGTTAATAAAATGTTTTAGAATCTCAGTTATTTTAATTTATTCTTATTATTATGCCTATTATTAAACATAAATTCTTCATATCAACATGAGAAATGTTTTTTTATACTCTGTAAAGAATTGTGCTGAAGTTTTGATGGGTATTTTATTGAATCCATAGATTCTGTTTGAGGGTGGGTAGGTGGGAGTGGGGGGGAAGTAGGGGCACATCCTCATAGATGCATGAAGAGGAGGGGATGAGATAAGAGGTTCCTGGGTGGTGAGGGGAAGGGAGGTTAGGGGATAAAATCTGAAATGTAAATATAATATCCAATAAAAATAAATTTAAAAAGATTTAAAAAAATTGTCAGTGTGATGAAAGGGAGAGATTCATTTTTCATTGTTTCTGATATCTGATAATGTGACCATATTCTAATTAAGGTCATATATCCAAAAATATATAGGCAGCAGAAAATCTTTTTATTTTGTTTTGATTTTAAAGGTGAATAAATTAGTGACCATATTCTAATTAAGGTCACATATCCAAAAATATATAGGCAGCAGAAAATCTTTTATTTTGTTTTGATTTTAAAGGTGAATAAATTAGTTGGTAGAGAAGGAAGAATGGATTTGAGAGAAGTAGGTTGTGTGCACACACACACACCAAGAACAAATTAACAGGAATCAACAAACATTGCTTCTTGGTATCTTTCAATAGCAACAGTCTTAATTCTCCAATAAAAAGACACAGTGTAATTGAATGGATGTGAAAACAGAACCAGTCATTCTGCAACACCTAAAAAACACACTTTAACATCAAGTATATGGTTAGAACAACACTATTAAAAGCAATAGACCAAAGGAAAAAAGTTAATGTAGTTATTTTAGTATTTGACAAAATTGATTTCAAACTAAATCTAATATGAAGTGATATGCAAGAATACCAAATACTCATTAAAGGAAAATGCATCAAGATGGCATTATAATTTGTAACTTCTTAACCAAACACAGAGATACACAAGTTTATTAAAATGTGCTACTACAGCTTAAACCACATATTGATGCTAGTAGTGGGAGAATTTCATGTTCCCCCTTAAATAAACAAGAAGAGTATCTGCTGCCTATATATTATTGGATATTTTGACTTCATTAGAACATGATCACTCTACCAGACACTGAAAACTTACTGAAAAGTGAATCGTTTTCTCTCTCAGAACATAGACATTTAAAAATTTTTTCCTTTATTGGATAATTTCTTTATTTACATTTCAAATGTTATCCCTTTTCCAGGTTTCTCCTCTGGAAATGCCCTATGTATCCCCCCTGTTTCTATGAGGGTGCTCCCACACCCTGCCACCTAGTCCTGCCTCCCCATAAAAGACAAATGAAAATTTTTTTTCAGGAAGATTCATTCATATTGGTAGTACAATGAAAACCTATTTAACAAAATAAGTCTCAAAAATAAGAAAGACATGTCAAACAAATTTGAAGAGAAAAAATTGATAATTTGGATTGACAAATAAAATTGAGGAAAAGAATGAAAGAGGTTTATGTGTAACTATCAAGAAAAGTTTTAGTAAAAAGAAACTCAAAACTGTAAACAATATATTTACTTGAAATAAACGCATGAGGTTCTAAATAACAATAAATCTATTATCTCATTGATTAAGGAGCATAGTAAGTACTGTTTTGTTTACTAAAGACTTAAGAAATTAAGAAAAATAAGTGACCAGTGGTATATTTTAAAAATACAATCTTTTGTCTATAATCAGTACAAGAAAAGCTACAATCAAATAGAATCTTTTAATGCTCAGAAAACTGAAAGCAGAAGAGATGATCTTCTCCAGGGAAGAGAACACGAACAATTTATTAGCAAATGCCAAATTAGTGATATCTTTAAAAACATACATACAAGTACATTATAGGAACTAAAGATATTATGTTCAGGAATATATACATATGTCCATGTAGGTAGGTAATGACAATTAGTGAACCATAAGGCTATTAATTTAAAGGAGAGTGTGGAGACTTATATGAGTGTTCATGGTGTTATAATCTCAAAAATTAAACAAAGAAGAATGGAATGACTATACATTGGTGATAGTAAGCATTTCAACATGTGGTTCTTTATGGACAACATTTTTATAAAATGAATCTGCATCATTAATTTACATACAATATAGTATCATATATCTGTTTTATAGAGCATTCTAAGTAAAGAGTAAGAGTTAAATGTGAGGACTTGAATGTTGATGCCATAAAAGAGCCAAAAGTCAATTATAGAGGAAGCATTGCTATAAGTTATTAGGAGATATTTTTTTCTTCTTCATTCTTATTTACCTAATTCTAATTGAGGAGTTTGTGAAATGTTAACTTTTCTTAAGTTGTTCAATGAGAGTGAATCAGAGTGCAGAACTATAGAAAATCCAATTTGAATGGCATAATTTGAAACTCAATATCAAATTAAAAACATAACAATGTATTTCCTAAAACCTAACATGTGATTGATAGTATATATGAAAAAAAAAAGGTTTTAATAGAATTTGAATGAATACAGGTTAAGTTGAAAATGCATTTTTATGGTATTATAGTGACTGAGAGTGCAATTTTGAGCTGATGAGCCTCTTGACTGTCTCTTTTACGTCTTTGTTCCGTAGGCTGTAGATGAGGGGGTTCAGCATGGGAATCAGGACTGTGTAGAGCACAGTTGCTACTTTGACCAGGAGCTTTGAGCTGTTTGCATTGGGTACACAGTAGAGAAGGAGAATGATCCCGTGGAAGATGCTGATGGCAGTCAGGTGGGAAGTGCAGGTGGAGAAGGCTTTTTGGAGTCCACCTTTAGAAGGCATCTTGATAATTGTAACAACGATGAAGACATAAGAGGCCATAGTGATAAGAAGGCTACTACCCTCACTTAATATGGAAATGACTAAGCATGCCATCTGGCTGAAGGAGGGGTCAGAACAAGATACAGAGATGATAGCTGAATACTCACAGCCAAAGTGATTGATGATGCCAGGTTCACAATAAGACAGCTCTAAGAGAGTGTATGTGATTATCACAGCACACAGACCTCCCCACATATAACTTCCAGCTACTAGGAGAGCACACAATTGATGAGACATAGCAACAGTATAAAGCAGGGGATTGCAAACAGCCACAAACCTGTCATAGGCCATCACTGCTAACATGAACATCTCTGTAATCACACATGCACAGCCAAAGAAAAACTGTGTCATGCACCCGTTTAAAGAAATCGTTCTATGTTCCACAATCAAGATCTCTAACAATTTTGGTGTAAATACACTAGAATAACATATGTCCAAAAATGAAAGGTGGCTCAGGAAAAAGTACATAGGTGTGTGAAGCTTAGGGTTGATCCTTCTGACCAAAATTATGCCAACATTTCCAACCAGAGTGACTGTGTAAATGGTCATTATTATAAGGAGGAGGGGTGGCTGGAGGTGTGGGTATTCTGAGAAGCCCACCAGAATAAATGTGGTTACAAAACTCTGGTTTATCATTGCATGACTTACCAGTTACAAAAAATGAAGAACAGGAAAAAAATAAGAGGGAATTTAATCAGTAGGGCTTGGCAGGCTTGAATAGTAGATGTGTACATGAAGCTTGAAATAAACAACAATGACAGACAATGGTCGTGTATTCATAAATGTTCTTCTTCAGTTTGGATTCTTCATCTCAAGCTTTCTATGTCTCTGAAAGCTAGATCTGTTCTTTAATCCTGTATTTTTCTCTCCTTGAATAAAAATAATTAACTATATGAATTGCATATAAATTACACATGATTCTTTTTCTTATTTTTTAAATACTTAATAACAGAGTATAATTGCCAAGGGCGGCTCATTACTCAATCAATGAAATCGGGACAGTCATGTTCTCATGTTTGAGAAGTCACGAGAAAAGTTAAATGTATAATATAATATGCAAGAAAAATGCATATAAAAACTTGTCCTAAAATGTCAGAAATCAAAAATAAATCCATGATTCTTTATAATAAAGTTGGTGTGTTTTGGTTGTTTTTCGTTTACTGATTCAACCTAGTCTAGCCTTGTGGATGCTGGACAAAAACATAACATTATAGCTCCACAATATTCTTTTTATTTTTTGTAATATTATGAGAAAAAGTCTTAGTTGAGTGTCCAAGTGGCCTGACTTGATCTTGTTAGACTTTGGATTTACACCAGAATCAAAGCACACTGACACAGTTTCAGATCATATGACTATTAGTGACTTTTATAACCTTTACTTTCAATTTCCTTAAAAATATTTTCTCCACATTTTATAACATGAAGCTCATCTGCTACCTAATATAAGCACTTTACTTTGTCCTTGAAAATAATCATTACACTGGTCATCAAAATTAATTTCAAATTCAATTCTGTAACTTAGGAGGCCTTAACTATTGACGTAGTAGTAGTAGTAGTAATAGGAAGAGGAGGAGGAAGAGGGGGTTTGGTAGTTTTATTTACTTACTCCAACTACTTAAATACATATCTCCAATATGCTCAGCCTCTATACAATATTATTTTTATTGAGTATTCTGTATATACATACGTGTTAATCAAATTCTTCCCTTTCTTCTTTCTCAAAATCTTCACATATAAACCCATCATTTTATACTTCCAACTTCAAGATTTTTAAAAACTATTATAATATTATCTGTTCTGTGCTGAAGTTAATACTAAAATCTATATACACTAACTTAGGAAAACATTACCATAGGAGACAAAATTATGAATTAGAGTACCTGCTATGAATTTGTGGCACAAGACTTTTATATCAGAAAGTATACTAGTTTGAACTTATTTATTTCACTGGTCTGCAAAATATCTTCATGCATTACTTGTAAGACTAATGGTTCATTATTTCATTCTAAAGAAATTTTAGAAAAAATTGAGACTATCAGTTTATTGTTAAATTGCAAATTTGGATTTATTCTTCTCTTAATTCCTAACATGCATATTATCAATTTATAGACTATATTATTTTGTTGAATTATTAACAAATACTTGTCTTAATACAGGACTGCCAAAGTATATAAAAACCTTGACTAAGATTCCAGTTTCCATAAATTATTCTGAACATACGTGATCATCCTATCTTTCCACAAAACATTAAGATTTGGACAATGTATTCAGGTTTTTTTTTTTTTTTTGAAAAAATTATCATCTCACTGTAGAATCTTAAGATACACATTCATACCTGCATCTTGGTTAGAACATGTATACAATGAGCATAGTTCTGCATATTCAGAACCCCAAATCTCAGTAGTGTTAAACAAGAGAATAATGAATAATGAGTGTAAAATGATCTGAGTAACTTTGTAACACTTTGCCTCAAAACATTTATGGGAATATCTACATAAGCATAGTTATTAAAATGTATGTGTAATGAAATAAGTTTTTGAATACAATAAAAGTATTCTTTGTAACTAATAAAATTAAATACCTGAACTTCATTTCAGATTGAGTGTTTAACACTCAAAGTAGAAATAAAGAAAGAGACTTAAAAGATGTATGTATCATAAGTCTCTTAATTTTATAAGTAAGATTCAATTTTATAAAATGATACCCATTGATTTCTTACCAGGACTGTGGGTTAAGTCCCATCAAGTTCCCCCAGGGTTTTCTATCACTATCAGAGAGATCTGTCCTGATCTATACAGTATCTTAGTTCATGGGTATTATGGCATATATCAGGATTATTGAAAACTACCCAGAAATGTGTATGAATTCTCCTCTATCATCATCCTTTACATTCCTAGCATTCATTCAGAAAGAAAGAGCCCTGTTGTTTTGTCAAATTATAATCAAACTTTTACTTAGATTTTTATAAAAGAAAGTTTAAAACTTTGACCATTTATTACAAAATGTATAAAATTAAGCGTTCTAAATGGATTTCTAAAAGACATTTAGTTCATGATCAAGACATTTTTATTTTGAAGATTTATTTTTTTTCTAATGCTGTAGCATGAATTTATTCTTCCAGTTAATTTCTTAACCTTTTTTTCAATTGTGATTTTCAATATGATTTCCCAAGAAAGATGCTGCTTTAATATGAATATCACTGTTTTCCACTGCTTTATTTTCCTTGTGTCTTTAGTTCCTAATATCTAAGTTCCACTGCATATTTTACTCTGCTATGTGTATATTCACATGTATGTCGACCTTAATTAATCAAATGTCATGTTAACACGACGTATATTTAGCATTCAATTTTAAAGTCTTTATATTAGTAACAACAATAAAAGAAATAAATCAAACAAGAAACAGTGTTGCTAGGAAATAAGTATATAGAATTTAGTGTCTTAATATATGGTAAGTACTCAAATGAGTAAGTACCATTGTCTCAACTCACATTTCTTTTTATCACCTCTCAATTTCTGAGTATTTTCAAATACCTCTTTGAAGATTTAAAGTGTTACAAAACAACTCACCAAAAGCAAAATATTCTTAATGTACATTTGATATTTTCATTTTCTTATTAATAACTGTGAACAATTTCCTTGAAAATTAAAATGTTTTAAGTTCCTCCAATAAAGGCAGCAACTGACCTTTGTAAAGTGAAATCAAGTATAGGAGGAAAATGCTGAACTACTTTGAAAAAAAACATAAAAAGGTATAGAAGAAGACACATATTTTTAAGCTATATTCGTGATGGCATTGTTTATGATGAACTAAATCATTGGCTTTGGGGAAACATACCCTAGAGAACCCTTGTTGATGATTGTCTTGGACTACAAACAAAGTATAATTAGAGGAAACTTCACCTTTCTTTTTAATTAATGGTTTCTTATTGTTATATAATATATTGTGTTATAATAGTTTCTGATGTTTTATGCACATGCATAAAAGTGACAAAAATAATCTACTGCTATGTAAATATATGCTAATAAAACATGAACTACAAATAGGTTTATTTCAAAATTAAATTTTTCTTATATATCTAATATTTAAAAGGTAAAAGACATCCATGATTATTGCCATAAGATACTAGAATTTTGAAACCTTGTATTTTATTCCCCAAAACTAATTAATATATTTTATGGAAGCATTATATATTAACAAACAATTCTACTTTTGTTTTATGTCTGTCTACATACTGAAATTTGGGCATTTTAACCTCTCAGTCAACTCTCATCAACTTATCTCCATTATTCTAGTTTGCTGTTTGATACTGTTATAAAAGATCACCAACTACCAGATAAAGAAACGGTTACTTACTTTAGGTTACACTTCTATTTCACAATCTGTCACTAAAGGATATCAAAGCATGAACTTAAGCAGGAATATGGAGACAAACACTTAAATAGATGTCAGGGAGAAATACTGCTTACTAGAATTCTTGCCCTGGCCTAATCCACAGTAGACTGGGCCCTGTTCTTTCAATCAAGAGAAGATCTTTGGCCAATCTAACAGAAATAACTCTTCAAGTGAGGTTCCATCTCCAAAGGTGACTCTTTTGTGTGTCAAGTTGACAAAAAGTAACCAAAGCTCTTATTGAAAACCTCAATAAACACACTCCTATTTTGATTACATTTTTCTTTTCTGAGCTTAATTAGATCGTCTTGGATAAGTATGAATTAAAAAGTTTTAGTGGATCATGGGCACATTAGGGTTACATTGTTGAAGAAAATGACATACCTTCATTAGTATCTAGTAACTGCCCATAATCTCTTTCTCATACATAATGAATGAGTAATTAAAATCTTGTGGTATTCTTTTGAAAATAACCACCAATGCAGTGTTCATGAGTGCAAATCCTACATTATATTCAGAAGGCATGTTTGCACAGTGTTCCTTCAAAACTCCTCACTCTTAAATTTATTCTAACTCTTCTTCTATAATGTTACTTGAATATTAAAAATAAAGGTATTATTTCAAGTCCTGAAAACTCTAAGTCAAACTCCCCACATTTTACAAAAAATGGTCAGTTTCTATAATGACTGTTTTCCATACCAGGAAGACTCTTCAGTGATAACAGCTGAGAGGTGCACTAATATGTGGGTATAAAGATAGGTGTTCAGAACTGAATATGACATCATGTATTTAGCCAAAACAACAATACTAAAATATTTGTTGTTTTTTACCTGGCTAACCATAGGCTCTAGACAGAGTTTATAGTATTAAGCAAAATCTCCTTCCTGTAAAACAGAATTATGTACAAACAGAACATGTTTTATTAACCCCATAAGAGTCATGCTACTGTTGTATTAGTGGTCATATCTTGTGAGAAAGGTCATCATTGCTGTACTGCATACAATTCACAGGTATGCAGGAACCCTGATGACTTTTCTCCCTGCCTGCTTAGATAGAGTCTTCTAGCACTGTGAAAACATGCCAGCAATGTAGAAAGTACCAACTAACAGACCCCTTAATTTCTCACTGTCCTGTCAATCTATGTGTGCAGTATTTTTAGCGATAGTACCTTAAGATGTATTTCTGGTAAAAATCAATGAGCTTATGATAGTGGGATCCTCTGTAGTCTTCGCTGACCACCAATTCAAACAGAAAGTAATTCCTTATTGATTGTGAGATTTTCATTTAATAACTGTTTTCTCCTGACTGTCTTGTCATCTATTTGTATCTCCATTTAAACTTATTTTTATTAACCAAAAGTTGTTTTTCATTGATGTTTAAATATGCATATAAAAGTATATTTTCACATAAATTATCCTACATTCCTAGTTTGGTAAATAACGTCTTCACACTTTAAGTTCCTAGACCATTCCATCCTAAGCCTTCCAAATCTGATATTCCTTCCTGGAGAGAGAGAGAATCTGAAAGTGGATTAATTCTCTTTATGTTCTGATAACTAAGAGTGCTGAACATGTTAAAAAGTATTTATCAGTAACCGTATGTCTTTTTGAGAACTCTCAACTGAAAAATATTTTCATTTACTGAGTAGTCTAGATAATAATCCTCTGCTCCATGTATGTTCGTCTAAAGCTACTTTTAGGCTTTAGTTCTTGGAGCCCACCCTAAGCTGAGTACAAAAAGCAGCTATGGAGCTGGCTATCTAAAACTTATAACCTTATTTATTTATTTGATTACATGCATGAATTAAGGTAAGTTCTAGGTTGAGGGTCTAACAATACAATAGATGCAAATAGTCAAGGAACAAGCAAGATAATAAACACAAATAGTCAAATAAAAAGCAGGGCATTAAACCCAATTACGCGAGGACTCCCATGATCACAGTTTCTAAGGGCTTTTCAGGATGACCAAAGTATCTGAGCCTACTTCTCTGTCCTAACCCAAGATCATTTTCAGGTCTGAAGCCTACTTCCTTGTTCTAGACTAAAATTTAGATTTCTGTCTGAAAATACATAAAAATAAATAAATAAAATTTTAAAAAAGAATATTATGTTGAATAAAAAATAAATAAAACTATAACTTGTGATATGATACCAACTCCATTTAAATTTGTATTTGTAAATATTCACCTTAATTGGGGGTTACATAAGTGATATTTAATAGATTGAAATGATATACTATATTTCAAAAATATATTTGTATAGTCAGTTGGTAACTTTAATATCAATAGCATGGTGCATAAGACACAGAATTTAGGTTTAACATTTAATCAGAACCATCCAAAAGCATTCAATAAATTTAATTATCAGATTTATTTGTTCTCATTGCTCTTCTAGTCTAAAGAGGTAGTTTATGGAGCAACTCTAGATGTCTAACAACAGGTTTATAGATAGAGAAGTTGTGTTACATGTATACAATATAATTCATTATCAATAAAGGATAACTTTTAAAGGAAGAAATGTTTTATTACTATTAGAAAGTTGTTAAGGTTATCGATTTACTTATTATTTTCTCAGTTGCTCTTTCAGAACTTTACATTACTAAAAGTTGTGGGTAGTGTTCTTTTCCTATCCCAGATACATGTTTTATTTTGAGTGCTAAAATGCTAACATAAAAATCTTATAGAAAATTGGAGTATGCTTAAGAATGAATCTAGTTAATGTGAGTCTACATCTAGTAAAAACTGGTAATAAAATGGATCAAGAAAGAAACAAAACTAGAGAATATTTGAACCAAAAGGCACCACCATAAAGTATAAGCAGCTCAAAGGACAGCCTCCACAGGACCAAGGGCCTCCCATTCCATTGATGCAAGATGAGGCAAAAGTCCACAGATGCTTATATATAAGTGTATACACTTAGGAGTAAAATAGAAAAAGTATTTTTTGGTAAACGGTGGTGAAAATGTCACAGGATATTATCTAGACACTCAATCAAAAAACATAGCCTGTTTTATTAGATTCTCCTACACATTTGCATTGTTCTATCACAGGATTACAACAGCTTTCAACCTAAAAAAGCAAGGTAGGAAAAGCCCCGGATTTTTGAACAGTTCACTGCAACAGACATCAGTTCTCAATGCCAGCCCAACGCTCTGGCTTCATTTCACAGGCACATCTATACTACTTAAAACGTTCCACCAAAGGTTACATTCCTCCTGATGTATAGAAGTCATTGAAGTGAACCATAAATAGTGAATTAAGAGTCTCATGACTCCTCAAGATGCTGAGACTAATGGACTGATGCCTGTTGATCCCTGAAGAGGTTGTTGATGGCACATCTCGGAGGACTTGGAAGCACTGTGGAATAAGGAACAGAAAGACCATAAGAGACACTGTAAGAAGGGGTGAAAAATGCTATTTTCTGGGCGTGGCACAGCTGTGGCAAGCATACCTACAGTTGTTAGTGATGGTTCTCCAAAAATGAAAGGTGTTGATACTCACAGATCATGTAAGTGTCCCTGGAGTTCAGCTTGCAGATTTATAAACAAATGTTCGATTCTGGGTTAAAGGTAATCATTTGCTTCAATGTGGTAACAAATGAGTATACCATCAGGGTCCTTTGCATAGCATCAAACTCATGAAAATAAAGAATTTCATGAAATAAAAAAAATCCTACAGTGGAGGCTAGGCATAGACTTGGGAAACTGTGATTAATAAAGGGGACGAAACTGAGGTAAGAAAGGATGGATCATAAGAGTAAACAGAGACATCGCACATGAATGATGTTGTCCAAGAACAACCTTAACCAGGGAAACTGTTAATGTGACAATTTTGAGAATAATGTATACAATCATGCCTACCTACCAGTCATAACTTTAGAATTCCTGACATTTTAGGAATGAAACTGAAATCTATAGTGTGGGTGCCTTGTTCTGGAGGGTGTCCCATGACGATCTCCCCGACTAGGGACAGGGTGAGAGCAGGGAGGGCTCGTTATTGTCTCCGCGCTGCCTCTGGCCTGGGTCTCCCCTGTCTGTAGGTATCCGGCCTGGCATGATGCGGGAGGTCGAGGCCAAAGGACACAGAGTGCGAGCAGGAGGGGAGATTGCCTGCCCCTGCCGCTGCCTCTGGCGCCCTGTCTCTGATTGGTCTCTCCCAGGTGTTGCCATGGTCTCTCTGGTCCAGGCTGGGCTG
This sequence comes from Arvicanthis niloticus, assembly GCF_011762505.2. Taxonomy (NCBI): domain Eukaryota; kingdom Metazoa; phylum Chordata; class Mammalia; order Rodentia; family Muridae; genus Arvicanthis; species Arvicanthis niloticus. The sequence goes on from NC_047659.1 coordinate 62,332,554, forward strand.
ATAAGGAGCCAGCTAGCTGGCGAGGAGGCAGCTTGGTGTCCCAGGCAGGTTCCAGGAGAGCAAAGCTCTTCCCAAGTGTTACAGCTCTTGTATCCCGTTGGTTCAGCTGCTCTACCTAAAACTTCAAATACTACAGTGAATACATATAGAGAGAGTGGACAGCCTTGTCTTGCCCCACTTTAGTGGAACTTTTTACTTTGATGTTGGTTATTGGGTTATTACATAATGCTTTCATTGTGTTTATGTATGTGCTTTGAATTCCTGCCCTTTCCAAGACTTTTTCATTTTTAAATATTTATTTTATTTATTTATATCTTAAATATTGAACCCTTTCCAAACCTCCAGAGTTCTTCACCCTTTACCCCTCTCATTCACCTCTGAGGGGGTGTCCTTTCCAGGGCATCCCCTTCCCTGAGACATCAAGTCTCTACAGGATTAGAAACACCCTCTCCCACTGAAGCCAATAAAGGCAATCCTCTGCTACAAATGTGCCAGGGGCCTCTTACTGTGTATGTTCTTTGCTTGATGGCTTAGTATCTGGGAGTTCCCAGGGTTCCAGGTTAGTTGACACTACTGGTCTATCTATGTGGTTGCCATCCCCTTAAGATCCTTCATTGGGGGCTGACCTAGCTGAAATACATAACAGTGGGGAGATGGAACCTAAAGAGACTAGATCAAGTAGTAAATATGTCCCCCAGTGGAGGGACAGGCACATCAACACACCTTCAAAACTTTTGAGTCAAAAATGTTTCTGTCTAAAAGAAATGCCAAGGATATATGGAGCAGAGACCGAAGGAAGGGCAGACCAGTGACTGACTCAACTTGAGACCTATCCCATGGCAAGGTACCAATCCATGATAGTATTAATGATGCTATGTTGTACTTTCACAATAAATCCTAGCATAGCAGATCTCTGTGAGGCTCTACCCAGCAGCTGACTGAGGCAGATGCAGATACTCAAAGATAAACATTGGACAGAGGGTGTGGGTAACTGTGGAAGACTCAGAAGAAAGATTGAAACCCCTGAAGGAGATGGCAACACCAAAGGAAGACTAAGTATCAACTAACCTGGAGCCCTGGAAGCTCCCAGAGACTGAGCCATACACCGAAGAGCAAATACAGGTTTCTCCTAGGCTCCAGGCACATATGCAGCAGATGGTCTCAGAGGGAAAGAATGTGCCTAATCCTGCAGAGACTTAATGCACCAGAGTGGGGGTTGGGTTACCTGGGGATGTACACCTTTTGAGAAGTGAAAGGGAGGTGGAGGGAGGGAGGAACCCACTGAGAGGGTTGCTTGAACAGGGGCATCATTTGGGATGTAAGTACTTAAATAAATTTTAAAGAATTCTTTGTTAAGGTCAATAAAATAACACAATCTTCTTGGTTACTAAATAAACAACAGAAATAGCCCTGGAGGAATGTTCATCACCAGCATATTTAGTGAGTGTTTTAAATGAAGTTTATCCTCTCTTTGACAAACACAAACTACCAGACAAACATTGCATTGAAAAGCTAAACACTGTCTCTAAATTTGAGACAAATATGTACTCAAGGCATGGGGGACCAGGATATTAGAATATTTCACTGTAAAACTGCCTGAGAGCATAAAATTTAAACAATTATAGGTAACACTGTACCATGTAATTATTATGTTATGCATCTAAAACCCTGGGGCATTAATTCTATCAACTGTAATTTATGAATATATATATATTCAGAATTATAATGAACACACACATATATATATTAATATGTATAAATTAAGAATACAAAGGGACACATGTTCATAACAATAGTTAGGGAAAAATATGTATAACATTTACCTGTATTGTCCTTATGCTTTTGAGCTTTTTCTGACATAATCTTATGTATCTCCTGCAAATATGCAATATGAGGTTCCATAAAATAATATAATTCTATAATAATATGTTATTATATATTTTTAAAGCTTGATTAATTTGTTAATTTATATGAATGAGTGTTTTTCCTGCATTTATGCCTATGTACTCTAGGCATGGATAGTACCCAAGGATTTCAGAATAAGTCTAGAGAATGTGTGGAACTGGAGTGACATGTGACTATGAATACCAGGTAGTAGATGTAAATTGAATCTGGGACCTCCTCAGAAACAATTATTATTCCTAACCACCGAGGCATCTATCCAGCCTTCTACCCACCATTTTATGTGTATGTATTTCTATAGGGTAATATATGCACAGGGGAGTGCCAAGGCCCTCATAGACCAACAGGAATTTCCTCTGGAGTTGTAGATAAAGACAGACAGTATCAGTGTCTTTGTTTTTCTGTTTGTTGGTTTATTTATTTATTTATTTATTTATTTATTTATTATTTTATTTGTTTACATTTCAAATGTCATTCCCTTTCTTGATCTAGCCTTCAGGGACACCCAACCTCATTCCCATCCCCTTTGCCTTTAAGTGGGTGCTTCTGCATCTACCCACCCTCTACTACCTCACCCCTCATGCATCCCCTTCTCTAGGGCATCAAGCCTCAACAGGATTAAGCACCTCCCCTCCCAATGATGCCAGATAAGGCAGTCATTGACTACATATGTATTAGGAGCCATAGATTGGCCCTGATGGGCTCTTTGGTTGGTGGTTTAGTCCCTGGGAACTCTGAGAGGTCCAGTTGGTTGATAGCGTTCTTCCTATGGAATTGCAATCTCCTTCAGCCCTTCCCCCAACTTTTCCAATGGACTCTTGGGCTGAATCCAGTGATTGACTGTATCTGCATCTGACTTAATCAGCAGAGCTTCTCAGATGACAGTCATACCAGGCTCCTGTCTGCAAAAATATCTTGGCATCAGCAACAGTGTCAGGTTTGATGTTTACAGTTGGGATAGATCACATGGTGGGGTGATTTCTGGATGGTCTTTCCTTCAGACTCTCTTCTATTTTTGTCCCTGCTTATCCTTTAGCCAAGGACAATTTTGCCTTAAAAATTTAGAGATGAGTGGGAGGCCCCATCTCTCCACGGGGTTTCATTTCTATTTACTAGAGGTGGTCTCTTCAGGTTCTGTCTCTTCACTGTTGTGTATTTTGTCAAAGTCATCCCCACTGTGTCCTGGGAGACTCTTGCATCCCTGGCACTGGGACTTTCTAGAGTTTTCCCAAGTTCTCCAGCCACCCACCACTGCTACTTATTTCTATTCATTCTCCTAGCCCTCTGGACTCTCTTCCCATACCTAGTCCTGCCCTGACTTTTTTTCCTACCTCTCCCCTCAACCACCCAAGTCCCCCAGCCCCTTCCTTTGTCTCTTCTGATTATTTTTTTCCTGCTTTTAAGTGGGATTGAAATATCCACACTTTGGCCTTCATTCTTGTTATGCTTCATATGATTTGTGAGTTGTATAGTGGGTATTCTGAGCTTTTGGGCCAATATCCACTTATTAATGAGTACCACGTTTGTCCTTTTGGGTCCTGGTTAACTCACTCAGGATATTTTCTAGTTCTATCCATTTGCCAACAATGTTCGTGAAGCCATCATTTTCAAAAGATGAGTAATATTCCAATGTTTATATGTACCACATTTTATGTATTCATTCTTTTATTGAGGGAAGCAGAGTTGTTTTCAGCTTATGGCTATTATAAACAAGGCTGATATGAACAGAGAGGATCATATGTCATTGTTAGATGTGGGAGCATCTTTTGGGTATATGCCCAGTAGTGGTATAATGGGTACTCCAGTAGAATTATTTCCAATTTTTTGAGGAAACTCTAGATTGATTTTCAAAGTGGTTGTACCACCTTGCAATCTCAGCAGAAATGGATGAGTGTTCCTCTTTCACCACATCCTCACCAGCATCTGCTCTCTCCTGAGATTTGATCTTAGCCATTGTGTTTTGATTTGCATTCCCTGATGACTAAGAATGTTGAACAGTTCTTTTGGTGCTTCTCTGGCATTTGATATTCCCCAATAGAGAATCTTTGTTTAGCTCTGTACCTCATTTTTAATTGGGTTATATGTTATTCTGCAGTTTAACTTCTTGAGTTCTATGCATATTTTTGAAATTAGCCATCTATTCAACATAGAGTTGTAAAAGAGCTTTTCCAATCTGTAGGTTGCCATTTTTTCTTTTTTGTAAAAAATTGGATATCATGTTTACATTTCAGATTTTATCCCCTCACTCCATTCCCCCCACCACCCAGGAACCCCTTATCCCATCCCCCCTCCTCCTGTCTCCACAAAGGTGTGCCCCCACCTACCCCCAACTCCCACTCCCTCAAATTCTTTCCCGCTTGGTGTTCAGCCTTCATGGGACCAAGGATGCCATTTTTTCTATTGAGAGTGTCCTTTGCCTTACAGAAGCTTCTCTATTTCATGAGATCCCATTTGTCTATAGTTGGTCTTAAGCCTTATCTATTTGTGCTCTGTTCAGAAAATTTTCCTCTGTGCTGATGGTTTGAAGATTTTTCTCACTTTTTCTTCTATTAGATTCAGTGTTTTTCGTTTTATCTGGAGATTCATGATCTACTTTAACTTGAGCTTTATACAAAGAGATAGAAATAGATCAATTTACATTCTTCTATGTGCAGAAGACAAGTTGAAATGCTGCTTACTGACATGCTCAGTCTGCTGTTTTATACAAATCAGTAAGTATTACAGGCTTTAATGTTCCCTCACCCATGGTGAGTTAGGTTATTTCTCATCAATCAGTCGGGGGTGGATCCTGGAATTTTTTTGAGGTATACTGAAAGAAAAAAAGTTCAAATCTTGTGCTAGTATTGCGAAAATAACCATAGATACAGTATGTTCATGAGTGCAAATTCTACATCATTTCCAAAATGTATGGATTCACAGTATTCCTCAGGAAACCTCTCATTTTTACGTTCTTTCTGCACTTCCTTTACATTGATCCTCAAGATTTGGAAGGGATGATGTTTTATTTAGTGATAACCAGTCCATAGTCAGATTGTTTATATTTAGACATACAGTCTGTTTCTGCAATATCTATTGCCACCTAAAAAATACTCTTCACTGATAAAGGCTGTGAGTAGCATTTACATATAGGTATAAAGATGGGTATTTAGAATGTGATATGACACCATGTCTATTTAGCCAAAACAACAGTACTAAATTCTTCTCTGTGGCTTATGACAAAGCCAACCATAGGCGTGTGACACGTTATACAATATTAAGCATGAGTGTCCTTCTGCAAAGCATGATTCAAATTCAAACAAAACTTGCTTGGTGAAACCCATAGGAGCTATGTTCCTCATACAATATTAAACATGGTTGTCTAGGAAAATTGTTGCTGTACCTATGTTCAGGTGTGTGGGAGTCCTAATGACTTTTCTCCCTATCAGCTTAGATAGATCCTTCTTGTACTTTGAATATCAGCCAGCAGTGCAGAAAGTGCTGAATAACAGTCAGCTTGATTTTCATTGCCAAACAAGCCTTGTATTTTGTATATGTAGCAAGAGCATCCTAAGATATAATTCTGATGGAAACCAATAGCCTGTTCTATTGTGGGACCCTTTGCCTTCCTTCCTGACCATCAGCTCTCACAATAGTATTCTCCATTTGATACTGAGATATTCACTTCATAACCATTGGCTCCTGGCAGTTTTGACATACTTATAGATTAATCAAATGGAATTTTATTCATGTACTACAATGAACTTATCGATACACATATTGTTAGACATCTAGAGTGGCTCCAAAAACTCACCTTTTTAACTAGATGATCACTGAGAACCCATGAATAAGATTGTCTGTAGGGAGATACAGAATATTTAGAACACACTCTGGAGTAGCATATCTGACACACGAGAAAACTGTCCTTTTAATTTTGCTACAACCTTCTACCCTAAAGTGTCTGTACCAGTTTATATGCCCCATGACTGTGAATAGATGTTTCCCTTTTCAAGTATCCAAGTATAATCATTTCAAGCATGGTTATTATTTGTTTTCTACATATAAGTTATTATGCCTAAAGTTACATGAAAGCTCAAGATAGTTTTAAATTATTGTTTTATGTCTCATTATGATAAACATTAAAAATTATCAGTAATTTGCATGTCTTTTTGTATCTCTATTGAAGAGATAGTAGTACATTAAAATATATTAAGACTCATAAATTTATATTTATTAAAGTAAATATTTGTTTGCAACTACCTATACAAATAGAATTTATAATATAAAATATAAATTACTAGTGAACTTCTAACCTCTATAAGAGGAAAAAAATTTCTGGTTATAGTGGTAGATACTTGTAATCCCAGTAGCTACAAAGCAGAGATGGACAGCAGGGCAGCCTGGTATAAATAGTTCACTAGAGTGAGATACTGTCCCACATAGGAAATGAGGGAAATTATAGTTTTTATTTATTCAAATAAAGAATTTCCAGTGCAAAAATAGTCCATATGTAGTTCAATGTAAAAAAACTCATTCATAGCCATAGATTCATATTAGTTTTTTCAATGTCAAACTTCAAAATTTTTTCTTACAAAATTATACAAAACATTTGAAATTTTTGATGTATAAATTATACTAATATCTTCCCCAGCCCTGAAATATTTTCATAAAAATAATCACATAAAATTTTAATCTAAATACTATGTATATAAATATATATTATTATTTATTATTTACAAGTTATGATACTAAATATGAGAATAGGGTGACATAGGAATGTTTTCTAAATAGGAAATAAGTGGGTCTGTTTGATTTTCAGAATAAAAGACAGTGCGCTAAAATAAATGACCATTTATTTTTATTAAATAATATTTATTATTATTAAAATAAATGATCATTTTATGGTGACAAAGAAAAACACATTTTCTTAACTGCATCCTTCACATCCTTGTTTCTGAGACTGTATATAAGTGGGTTCAGCATGGGGATGATGACTGTGTAGAAGACTGAAGCCACCTTGACCAGAAGCCAAGAACTTTTAGTGGTGGGAACACAATAGAGACAGATAATAATGCTATGGTAAATGGTGATTGTAGTGAGATGGGAGGCACAGGTGGAGAAGACTTTGTAGCACCCTCCAGTGGTAGGCATTTTCATGACAGTGATGACAATGAACACATAAGAGGTGAGAATGATCATCAGACTGCTTAGCTCATTGAAAGTAGCAAAGATGAAAATGACCTTCTGACTAATGTAGGGGTCAGAGCAGGCTACAGCAACAATGGCATCATACTCACACACAAAGTTATTTATGAACTTGGTCCCACAGAAGACCAAGGTCAACATAAAATGTATGAATATAGAGGAACACATTATACTC